>NW_024424786.1:11984459-12068958 GCF_017311325.1 Ursus maritimus
GGGCCTTAATCTAACAACCCTGAGCTCAAGACTTAAGTGGAAATCAAGAGTTGGACACTTAACCAACTGAGCCATCCAGGTGTCCCAACCAAACTCTTGGACAGTTAATTTTATCATACAATGTACATTGTTTGAACATTTGACCCATTTGTGGATAGCAGATAAGTTCTATGGGGAATGCACACACACACACACACACACACACACACACACACTCACAATGGGAATGAGGGCATTAGATAACTACAGATTTAATCAAGGCAAAAATCAATTAAGTCATGATTTGATTTACCAGAAATGTAACCTAAATATTCATCTGATTTTCAGTGAATACATGTAAGATGGCCATACTTCTTGCTAAATAGTGAAAAATGTCCATACCAGTAGGAAATAGCTTTCTAAATGTCAACTCCACTGTCCACCTTGACTTCCTCCCTGGAACTCTTCCGCTTAGAACTCATGTATCAGCAGGGATATCCATGATCCTGCTCCAATGCTAAAGAAGCTACCTACCTGATTGGTTGGTGCTTTGACTGTTTTTGATGTCCACTCTTTCTTAACTCTTTTTTGGAGACAAAGGTTGAGATATTGGATTGGATTTTTATTAGCTTACAGTTGCTTTGTCTTGTTGAGGGAAGGGATAGAAATGGGCTGAATTTCCCAAGTTGGTTTTTGTTTTGTCCCTGGCTTTCAAATCTCTCAGCTTTGATATCTATATACAGAGAATGACTGTACTGGGATGCCACAGTGTGCTTTGACACTGGATGTGTTCTCTGACTGGCAGTGTTTTTCTTACTTCTCACTAATTTGTATTGATCCTTTATCCAGCTGCACAGTGTCTCTGCCTGGAAGTCTTACTGACGCTTCAGAGAGATCTGAGTGGTACTCCTGTGTGTTCTCATAGCACCATTCTCTTACCCCTTATAGAATGTAATGACTGAGTCACTTACATCTCGCCCTCTAAATTTCATCTTCTTTAGGGTAGGAACTGTGCTCTGAAGCACATATTACAAGGTGTTACAAATAAATGCATGAGTAAACTCGTTATATTGAAGTTTAACTTCTAACAGGCTCTGTGCTAGACTCTTAAAATTTTATCTTGCTTAATTACTGTTTTTAAAAGATAAGAGAATGGAAATTTGGAAAAAGACACTAACCTGCTCAAGATTACCAACATTTTCTGGATCTGAACTGGAGTCTGTTTGACTTTAAATCCCTACCTTGTAGTGATAATCACATTGCATTTGTAGGAACAGGTAAATCTCTTACTTTCATTAAGCCTCTGTAGGCACTGGGTATTTATGACTCACTGAGAAAGCCCCATTAATCTCTGACTTCTTTCCACTGAACAATTTTTTCGATGTGAATCGAGCAACAAACGTCCATAGTGGATGTACCAGTCAAATTGAAATATCACTGTAGTTTTGAATTCTCTGTAATTAGCTAAAAGCCCAAGATTCTTCCTAGTGAAAGTTTTCAATTCTGTTTTCACTTTCTTTTCCTCTTTTCTGTGCCCATGTCATATTTTTCCTTAAATGTTTGGATCTTTCAAACATTATATGATTTTCATTATTCTCACAAAAGGGTTACAAATAAAGTGCTCTGGTGTCTGGTTTCTCTTCCTCTTACTAGAACATTGCCTACACAATTCTTCTTAACTTGCCTTAGTCATCCTTATGCCTGCAAAAAGAAAAAGAAATGCAAATTCATTCTAGTATGCCTTGCAGTCTCTTTCTCTATTTTGTTATTTCTCTTGTCCTTTCTTTATATAATTCTTTGGGAGCACTGCACACAGAGCTCATAAACTTTAGGAAGGTAGATTTGCAGGTTGGTAGACAGCGGGAGCTTATCTCAAGGACCTCTCTGTTTAAAATCCTGACTAAACTGTTTACCCGTAGGGTAAACTTGGGAAATTGATTTCATGTTTCTGAGTCTTGGTTTACAAATTTAGTAATTTACAAACTAGGAATAATAATAATACCCATTTTCTAGGATTGGTATGATGACAGAATTAGGAAATATTTGTAATTTCCTCACAAAGTTTCCGAGAAGTCTGTAATTATTATCCCCTCCACCTTCCCCTTTTACTTCGCAGAATTGCCTAACTTGGTCCTAGAATAATTCTTTTTTTTTTTTTCCTAAAAGAATTCTTATGTGAAATTTCTTCTTTATTTCATATATATGTATGTGTATTATATATATATATTCTAAAATCATCATTTCAATTTAGAAGAAAAACTGCTTTTGCAAAGAGTGTCGGTGATGCAAGTAAGCTACATTTGACCAATTTCCATTCTATTCTAATACAATGGAGGAAAGAATGGGCAGACTCCACCCTGGATTTGCTAAGAGTGAGACATAAGTTGGCCTTTCTGATCAAAAAAGAAAACACACAAACAAAAAAACACAAAAACAAAAACTATTTCTTTCTTCGTTCAAAATTCTACCTTGTTCTCAATATGGGTTATAACCACAAAAACTCAAAATATGTAAAAGACTTCAAAAGGGTTACATAAATCTAACTAAGCCAATAGCGGCTTAAGATGATGAAATTAGGGTTATTTAAAGAGGAATCTGCCATTATTTCAACTACTAATAGAAAAATGAGGGGTTTTTTAAATTTTATTTTTGCCATTGTTTTGGTATGACACAGATTCATACAGAAACACAATGAAATTGGTAGTCTTTAATGAAAGGAGCTCAAAGGATCTACCTTGTGTCCTCTCATTAGAGGACACATCCCATCTGAGCTAGAAATATATCTGCTTGGCCATGGCTGTGTTCTTATCTCATGGAACACTGCCTAATGCTAAGTGATCAATAATTAGTTATTGAATATCTGTTGTTTTACATTTATCAATGTGCCGTTGCTTTTTTTCTTTTTTTTAACCTATGGTACAGTTTATATATATAATTTTAAAGATTTTATTTATTTATTCGACAGAGATAGAGACAGCCAGCGAGAGAGGGAACACAAGCAGGGGGAGTGGGAGAGGAAGAAGCAGGCTCATAGTGGAAGAGCCTGATGTGGGGCTCGATCCCATAATATGATACCCAGTGCTCATTACATCATGTGCCCTCCTTAATGTCCATCACCCAGTTACCCCATTCTTCCACCCCTCCCCACCCAGCAACCCTCAGTTTGTTTCCTATGGTTAAGAGTCTCTTATGGTTTGTCTCCCTCTCTGATTTCATCTTGTTTTGTTTTTCCTTCCCTTCCCTTATGATCCTATGTTTTGTTTCTTAAGTTCCACACATGAGTGAGATCATATGATAATTGTCTTTCTCTGATTGACTTATTTTGCTTAGCGTAATACCCTCTAGTTCCATCCATCCACATTGTTGCAAATAGCAAGATTTCTTTTTTTTTTTTTTTGATGGTTGAGCAGTATCCCATTGTGTCTGCTATAAACATTGGGGTGCAGGTGCCCCTTCAGATCACTTACATTTGTATTTTTGGGGTAAATACCTAGGTGTAAAATTGCTGGGTCAGAGGGTAGCTCTATTCTCAACTTTTTTAGGAACCTCCATACTCTTTTCCAGAGTGGCTGCGCCAGCTTGCATTCCCACCAACAATGTTAGATACCATTGCTTCTATATGATGCTTGAAGAGAGAGAAATTTGTCTAATAGTAACTGCTGTTATTTTATAACTATTTATAGTCTATATAGTGTGTTCATATTCATGGTTTGGTTTCATCTTATACATGCCTTTTAAATATATTTAATTTTAAGAATACTGACAGGCTGAATATTATTTTTAATTTAAGGAGAAGAAAACTGAGAAACCAGATAAGTAAAATGATTTTTTTTTACCTTTACATAAAGAGTAGAAGGCCAATACAGATTTCAGTGCCAAAATCTCAGCATTTGTAGCCTGCTCAGCATTCATTCATTGATATATTCATGTATTTATTAACTAATAGTAATATTCAGTTGAGTATATACTGTGTACTTGGCACTGGGGATAAAAATAATAGTTTTCTCTGTTCTCAAACTCATACTTCAGAGGCAGAGATAGAGAAATAAACCAATGATAACAATATAATGGAGTGAAATTCTGAGTCAAGGGAGCAAGTTGAAGATACTTTTCATGCCCTTTCTTTCAAGGTATTATTAAACTGAAGGTAAAGGAATGAAACATGTATAAAGTTATAATTTCAGGGGTTGAGCTTTCCAGGAATGTTTTCCCTGAAGGATAAGGAATGATGACAGCTCCCAGTAATGGTGATATTTTATTAAAATTTCGGATCATATGAGTCTAAGTTGTAGAGATTACAATCTCTGTAGTTACAAAAAAGGTGTGTGAACCTTGGAATAGGGAAGGCAGAGCCACTCTCTCATCCAAATGGTGTCATGATTACCTGTGTCCTCATGGGTGGTTCGCTGCACTTCTCTGAGCCTCAGAAATAATAATATAAAGTGTGTTGTGCAGTGCCTAGTACAGTTTTTCAAAAACATCACCCATATCATCATTGTTATTATAATTATTAGGCTGTATTTGAGAAGTGAAATAGATAAGTAGGCTAATAAAGTATGATACAATGAAGATGACAAGGAATAGGAGAAGAGTCAGATGAGTGAGGAAAGGGAGGGGAGAGAAGGAGCAGTGAATACTTGGCGTGAACCTGAGATGCTGAGATGCAGATTTCATAGGTGGAACATTTGAGGGATAGGACAAAGTTCGAATTTATCCTCCATTTGCTAATATAAACGTAAAAGTTCTTGGAGAAATGATTAAGAAATATTAGGTCGAGAAATAACTTGTAGTTTTCCACATAGATATTAAAATGGACCAACTCCAGCACCAGACCCATAATTGGTATTGATGAAGAGGTATACCGAGTAGATTAGCGGGGTGGCATAAGACTCGAAGAACATATTTGTACATGGGATGGAGATGTAGTGAGCAGCACTGTGAAAATATGTTGGAGGAATGCCAGTGTTTGCAATCCACTGGCCTTTGGGTGTATGGGAAGTAGGAAAATAAGTAGTTGAGATAATAGCTTGAGAATTCAAAGGTCTCCACATTCTAGTTTTTTTAACCTTGAATAATTTAGAAAGTCTTTAGTCTCAGCTTCTTCTATCTTCTGAAGTGCCAACCTCGTACAGTTATTGTCCTTCTGAATGAGGCAGTATCTATGAAATGCTGCATAGAGGAATGGCTGCTAGTGATTCTTGAACAAATGGCAGCTATCTGTATTATCATCCTCCACTGTGAAAAGCTGGACAGGAGAGTGGTTTTCACTTCAGATAATTATAATAATTGTATGTATATATAATATACATCAATCATCATTATATTATGTAATAGATATTGATTATTAATATATTTTATATTTAAAAATTATAATTATATAATTACAAACTATATATTAATTATATGTTATATAATATATAAACTATATATAATATGTGATTATATATGTGTGTGCATATATATATATATGCACACACATAAAGTTAATATCTCAGAGAAAAGCCTGTATTCTCTAAATTGTGCCATTCTATCCTCTGCAAAGAAATTTGAAAACTCATTGCAGCATCCTCCAGTAATCAGCAGGCTTTAAAACACTGACTTACAATTAGGAACAGACAAATTAAACTACTTCTCAACTGTGAAGTCTTAAAATACATTCCCAAGTGTAATTGCACCATGAATTACAATTGCCTTTTTCCCCTTTAGACATTCCATCAGTAGGTCCCATTCCCTTGTCTCCTGGTAGACTTTCATCAATGAGAAGGTAACCTTTCAGCCAGTTATAAGGGTGAGGTGGGGGACCTCAATCAATGAATCACAAAGACTTTGTAAATGACACAGGGTGTTTGATAATTTCCATATAACCTTTACTGAACTTTTGCCAATTATTTGTAAAGAAAAGACAATTGTGAATCGACCATACTGGCTAACATAATGATGAAGGCTAGTCAATATCAAAATGACTATTAAAATCAATAGAGAGAAGATAGCATCTTGTTCCTGAACTCCGATCAACATTAAATTAATTAATAGACATTATGAAGTTGAGTACCGGCTTCATTTTGTCATGGCTAGAGAAATCAAGCTTTGGTTCAAAGTCTGGGATGGCTTGTGACAAAAGACCACAGGAGGTACCATGATGTTTCATGTGTCATATGGAATGACCTGGTCTGGGTTTCTTTATCTTAGGGATCTGCTAAGTCCAGCCCGCAGGCCAGATGTGGCTTGCTGCTTATTTCTGTACATAAAGTTGTATTGGATACAATTACACTAGCTTGTTTATATGTTACCTCTGGCTAATTTCATTCTGAGTTGAGTAGTGTCAGAGATCCTATGGCTCCCAAAACCTAAAATATTTACTATCTGGTCCTTTACAGAACAACAACTACAACAAAAAATTAAATCCCTGCTCTATGTAGTAAGCTTTGAGGGACATAAAGGCATTTTAATTTTTACTGCTTTATTAAGGCAGGAATTGGTTTACCTATCCACATAGGTGATACATTATTCTCTATTGCATGCATATTAAAATTAACTCCTGTATTCTACAACTAAAACAAAACAGTGAGCATTTTATTTACTTCACCACTAAAATTTCATATGGTTAGATATAGTCTCTCATCGCTATTATTACTTTTGTGTGGAGGGATTCCCAAAGCATGCTTGAATCACACAAGTCTGATTGGGGATGCCTTTAGTCTTTATTTAACTAAAGTGGAAAAGTTAATACGTTTACACTTTTGGTTAAGGAAAGACAAAAGTAAATCAGCCCATTTTAACACAGATATGAGCACACAGATACTACCGAGAGGTGCTCCCATAGCACGGGAAAATATGTGAGATGTTATTCTCTGAGAACTGAAATTTTAAATCCATATTTAACACCCCAGAGCAGACAGAGGCACATGCATGTTTAACTAGCTCCTAGGCCAGCGGGTTTTGACCATCGTCAGATGACTGACTATCAGGAAAATATGCCTGTGGAAAGGCGGTTTTCCAGCCTTGAAAAGTAACTTCTTGACTTGCTGCATTGACAGTAGTCATTCAGGCTCTGTAGAGAAAGACACAGCTCTCTCTTTAGTATCAGCCCACCTCCTCAGGGTGACAAATGTATCAGTAAAGCGAGAGTGATGATTTAAATCCATTAAAAAGTAAAAAGCAGCAACAGCATATAGTCAGGTATGTGACTATTCTGACTTACCTTGCTTTGATCCCAGGCTGGCCAAGAACATTCTCCTGGCAATTTGCTTTACCATGTAGAGGCAGAATCGGAAAGCCAGATGTTCTCTTGTAGTAGGTTGATTAACAAGTGTTCTGGTTTAAACACCATCTCTCAACTTGGATCTTCCTTGCAAAATGGAACCTCTTTGAGCAGCTGGCAATTCAGCTGTTTGAGCCTGCACAGGGGAGAGCCAGATCCTGGGCTGAGGTAGGCTTACGGTGTTAATGCCACCTGTGAGGCCTCTTGACTTACAGACAGTGGGCATTTATTGTCGATATGCAAGACATGCCAAATGGCCCACTTCTCTCTAAATGTAATGCAAGAGACTACAGCCCCTTCCCCAAAATGTGTGTGAGTATGTAACTGAATTTTATTTATCATTATTACATATTCCAAATAGGCTAAACATAAAGCTAGTTAGACAAATTAGACCCTGAAATCTTTGCTGTCTGGAGATTTTCAGTCTTTGGCATTATGTTGAACTGGTGACAGTTCATGTATGTTGAAGAAATTATAAAGTATACTCTGGAATAAGGAGCGAGGATATTTGGTGTACTCTTTATTTGCATGCTTTTAAATCTTGGAGCAAAGATAATTCTTGTAAAATTGTCACACACACATGCACACACATACACGTGCATGCACGTGTACACACACACTTGAGAAACATGCCTAGGGTATGCTCGTGGCCAGTTTATACTCAAGAAACAAGCTGGCCTTTGGTTATTTATGCTTTTCTGCTTTGTTCAGAGCACTAAAAAAACTTATTTAATAATGTACCATGGATTTCCATGGAAATGAGAATTGGTTTCTTCCCTGTTATTTGACAGAGACCCACTACACATTTAAGATTTTGACTAGAATCATGGTCTTTGAAGGGCTTCTTTTTTTTTTCTTTTTTTTCAAGTTAGGTGCAACTGATTACTTATTAAGTAATTACCTTACGCCAGTTTGGTCTTACATGTAGAAAAGTAACAATGAGAACATGTGTGTGATTGTACATACATATATGCACATAAATACATATACACATATGCATATACAATATACACATATACAGTGTGTACATATACACAAAGTAATAAGCTAAAGGACTTAACAGATTATAATATGAATACTATATGTTACCTGTAAATGAAGCAATGTGCTAAATTCTTTAGAGAATGCAGAGCTTTCTGTGACAAATTTATCTTCTCAGCTGGGAATACAAATTAGTTTAGGAAAGTGAACAAAAGTATATAATGTATCAGTCTCTACACCTGACCCAGCTAGCACTTAGCCTGCTACTGCTTCCTATTTCTGGCACTGAAAGTGATGCAGAATGGAAATGTGATACAGATAGGCTTTGTTGGTTGTTATGGAAGTAAGGCATTTATAGGTATTGGTATTTTATATTAGTTTACTGACTAAAGTGTGTAAAGTCGGTTGACATATGAAGCTGTGTCAATGCCTACCAATTCACTATATTTCACTATTGAATTGTCAGACAAATTTAAAAGAACTCATTTGGGTATCAAGAGGCTATCATGTAAAATAAAAAAAAGAATAATTATCCATATATTCATGTATTGTGATGGACATAGGAAAGATTAGGCATTTGTTATGTTGTGAAAGAGCTTGTCATTTTCTTATCCAATAAGCATTTTTTACAGCAATAATTCGAAATAACTCTGGACAAAGTGTCTTCTAGAAAAAAAAATGCAAATGTCATGAAGCTTGCATACATGAGAGAAGATGACTGATGCTTGACTAGCCTCCCCCATATCACTGCAATTGTTCCATTATAGGTATAGGTAGGACAAGTATACTTTTTGATGTATGTCTGCAGGAATCTCATGTAGGGAACACAAAATCCTTGTATGAATCTGTGGTCTCTACCAGTCAGTATTTGAAAGTCTCTGTCTGCTCGACAGGGCAGTCCTGATATCATCTCCAACAAGCAATACCCATACATGCAAAAACAGGAGCACTCCAATATCTCACAAATCCTACCTAGCATATGTGGAGAAGGTAAACAATTACAATGCACTAACCTTAATCAGACACAAAGAAACTCTCCAATATATAAGAAAATGAGAAAGATCACACACAATATAAACCAAGCTGATGACATATCCTGAAATACTAAGATACAGTTACCTTTCAGACATTGTGGGGCTATTAGGACCATCTGGTCTCGTTTGAGAGAGCAGAATTTTATTTTCTTAAGGATTTTATTTGAGAGAGAGAGAGAAAGCATGAGCAGGTGGTTGGGGCAGGGGAAGGAGAAGCAGGCTACCTACCCACTGAGCAGGGAGCCTGAGGCAGGGCTTGAACCTGGGATCATGACCTGAGCTGAAGGCAGATGCTTAACTAAGTCACACAGACACCCCATTAGAAAAATAATAATAAGGATTTTGAGGGAGAGAAAGAGAGTGAGCGCATGAGGGGGAGGGGTTCAGAGGGAGAAGCAGACTCTCCACTGAGCAGGGAGTCCAGGGAGCCCAACGTGGGGCTCGATCCCAGGACCCTGAGATCATGACCTGAGCCAAAGACAGACACTTAACCTACTGAGCCACCCAGGCATCCAAAGAGAACACAATTTTAAGCTCTTTCAACAACGTGGTGTATTAAAAACTGATATGGGCTAGAACCAATAGATGTTAAAGGAGTAAAAGATTATTATGCTCTTGTTTAGAAAGGAAAGATGGAAACTTGAAGAATGATAGGGTCCAGAAAAAAAAAAAAAAATCTAAGGAACGGAAGTCAAACGTTAGGTTGTTTTGATAGGAATGCGTTTCTCAGCCCTAGTTGACTCTCTTGTCTCCTTCTCACTAGCCACCTGCGAAATTAACTTTATATTTCTGTACTGTTTTTGCAAATTTATTTATATTTACTTTGTGCTTGATATTCAAAGGCATTCAGGAATAGAGGACACAGAGAAAACTTCTATATAAAACAATAAAATGAGCCCCCACAATTTTTTTAAACATTTAAAAATAAAGTAGGATATATAGGTTACCTCAGCCAAACTCAAAAATATTAAGGTTGACTTTGGGTGTCAGTTTATTCTTAGCAAAGGGTATGCAAGTAACGCCATTCAGAAATTTAAAAATAACTTTCTGAAAGGTCAGGTTTCCATTTCAATGACATAGCCACTCCATTAAAAACACCATTCAATCAGAATCTCAAAAGCATAAGATAACTGAGAGGAAAAAATAGTGGGAAAAATATGTATCGAATATATATTTCTAAGTTGTATTTTTGTACATCATTACAAAGAAATCCTTATGCATATAAATTAAAATATCTGAGAATATAATTTAGATCAAAATATATTTAAAATATCAGTTTACCTTTGTCGAGTTTTAAATAGAAAGATTGATATTGTAAATATTTACCTATTTCACATATTTAAATGTCACGTTTTCTATCTCAAAATGAATTAATAAATGTCTCAGAATGTCACTACTGGTATTTACACAGTCATGTAGCAACAACGTGGATTTTATTTTTTCTCATAAAATGAACAAAGAACTTTTTTTGCAAATGACATATACAGTAATTAACCGCTATTCACTTTAGAACCATCACTTTCGACATCTTTCAAATTTCGAGAAAAATAATTTTAAAAAATTTAACTGATAAAATCATTGTGTCTGTATATTAAAAGACAACAAGGTCTACACTAGTTTCACTATTAAATCAAATAAATTAAGAGCACGGACTTGAGAAAGAATACATGGATTTTATATAGGAAGGCTCCAAACTTAGTAGAAACATCTTGAGCATATTAATTTTTTGTGCTTCAAGTTATCTGTAAATGATTTCTTATATGAATTAATTAAAAAAAAAAAAGAACAAAGTCTAAGAAAATGAAGCCAAAAATTGGAGAAAATAAAATGTGGCAATAAGAACAAGGTCATTTAGAAAATGTGATGCAGAGATCCTGAAAGTTCTATTTCAGATGATAAGGGTGAGAGACAAACATTCTGGTAGAGGTCAGGAACTGGCAGTCCGTGGTCTGTATGTGCTTTGTTTGGCTGTCTTAGAATTGGTCCACATGACTTTTTAAAATTAACGTAGTGGCTAACACCTCTGTATCAGAACGTATGTATGCCAAATATCAGGAATATGTTCTAGATCAAGCATTTGTTTTCTATTTTCTCAAGTTCCTATTGCCTATTATTTCCCTTATATTGGGACACAGTATCATCTGTCAGTTTTCTTACTGTTTTGCATAATTACTTTTTTAATTAAATGCTTCTTTTCTGGATTCCTGACTTTATGAAAAATATTAAGTGGATACTAAGCTAGTAGAGCTATGTTTCCCCATTCCCTACCCCAGCTCTTTAGGTTCACTCCTTTGCATTACCTGCCTGCCTGGCCCCTGTAGGCATTTGAATTTGCAAGTGAGAAGTGGGAGGGGCCTATGTTCACAAAATTAAATGTGTCATTACCTTTGTTCTTACCTCATTAAAAAAAAAAAAAAACTGAATGGAATAATTGCATATTTTATTTTGAACAGCCAAGAACTTCTTAGTTTGAATCTAGTGGGGATGAACAGTATGCACTAGAAATTAGATGTACACACTTGTAATTCAGTCTCTCTCCAGATCAGTCTCCCATTTGACCTCTGTTACTCACCATAGGATCTTTGAACATAACACAATTATTCTTGTTACTTCAAAAATTATCAAAAGACTGAATTAAAAATTCTAGCATTTTGAGTTATTATTTCCACGAATAAAAAGAATGACACCGTGTGTATTTTCTTAAGAAGTATTACCCAAACACAACTGCAAACACTTACTCTCATCTTTTTAGTGCATGATCTGACCCAAAAAACTTGTTTTAAGTTTATTTTCTTGTGTAATATATAGGATCTCTAACATCAGGTCAGAAAATGTGTGTGTTTATAAGCCGGAACAGATACATTTCAATCTACATTAAAATATATTTTGTCAGGGGCGCCTGGGTGGCACAGTGGTTAAGCGTCTGCCTTCGGCTCAGGGCGTGATCCCGGCGTTATGGGATCGAGCCCCACGTCAGGCTCCTCCGCTATGAGCCTGCTTCTTCCTCTCCCACTCCCCCTGCTTGTGTTCCCTCTCTCTCTGGCTGTCTCTATCTCTGTCGAATAAATAAATAAAATCTTTAAAAAAAAAAATATATATATATATATATATATTTTGTCCCCAAACTAGACAGTGTCTAGTATGTCATATTTAATACGTTTGTTTGCAAAGTATTTTTTCTCTTATCGATTTAAATAAAAGTAATGCTAATTTGGTTAAAGATGTCAGAATACAGCCATTTCTTTTTCATTGTCTCCTATAAAACAAATGAAAGGAAACTAAAAGGATAAAAGAGTTAATCATTAGTGAAAAATAGAGGGAAGAGAGACTGTCAGACACCGTGAAACTTGGGACAGATCAACACAGCGTTCTAGGAAGGACACTGGAGGCACACAGCATGACAAAAAGTGTATCTCAGTGCCCTCCGGAGCCCCCCAGCAATACTGTCCCTGAAATACAAGGCCTGAGGTGCAGGCAGTGTTTGCAAGCCTCCCCAATGCTGGGTCGCTCTGCAGAATGATAGAGCAAGTGAGGCTAGGGAAAAAAAAAAATGAAAATGGGCCAATAATCACAGATAACCATTAAGTGCTTGCAACTATAAAGAGATTTTTTTTAAATTTAGTTTTATGCAGTATGGAGGATTTTCCCAGAAAAAAACGAACATTTAAAAAAAATGAATAAAAATCAACATAGAGAATTTTAAAAATCTCACCAAACCAGAGGGGAAAAAAGGAAGATTTTTAAAACTTTATCAAAAAGCACTAGATGCTTACCATCTCGGCTCTGCTTCAATCTTCTGTCATTTCTTCACAGTGACTTTCCCCCTACAGCACTAACTTCATTCTCAGTCACATCATTAGTTGTTAATTCTCATTTGTTTTCTTAAAATGGTATCATTTTGCTTATCTGTTTTCTTAGTTCTGCAGTCTCCATATTCACCTTTTTTTCCACCTTTTTTTATCTTCACATCTTTGTGATCTGCATATTGAATTAATTTCGTTAAATATTTACAGCAACATTTTATAATAAGTTATACATTTCTTTGAGTTACGTATTCTTCCAGCTTCAATTTTTTTTTAACTCGCTTCTGCATTTATATATTCTCTTTGTTTCCCTCTGTTTTGTTTCCCTTTCCTAGTTTGTCTTTTATTTGTTCCTTTCCATTGTTTTTGTTTTGTTTACTATGGGTAGTTCTGGACAGACAATCTGTTAATTACCTGTCTTGTGCTATGTGTACCTTCTCAATTACTGCAGTTCTGTTTTACCTGGAATCTCCTTGCCTTCCTCTCTCCATGACCATCTGTGTGTCCTTTCTTCTGTAACCTCAATACAACCAGAGGGAGGAATAATTCAGTTGGAGCTTTGTGAATCCTTTAAGGGAATACTTCTGGTTTTCCTAAATCATATGTTAAATGTCTTAACAAAAAGTTATCCATTGTGTTTGGTAATTATTGTCTTATTGCAGTTAGATTGCTATCCTCCCACAGGTAATGGAGGTTAAGGTGTTGGTTCATTGTCTCCTTTGATGATTGCATTTCAAAGGACTCCCAGGTACTAGAAAGACTTTTCTGGATTGTAGAAGTTTTACGTCTTAAAGGTTGAGAAAGAATTTACAGGGGAAAGTTTTGCAAAGTAAATGATCTAAGAGAAAAGAGGTCAAGTGCCTGGAGTCAGGAAGAACCCTGTAGAAAGTTTAATGAAATTGAGGGGAAAGTGAAGACCACCTTAGACGCTAATGACATATAAACAAATAAATACACAGTATTATGCAGTACGAGAGATAGGGGAGATGGGTGGCTGTTTTGGGATATTTGCTCTTTTATATAACGGAGCTCCCTCTTAGGGAGGTAATGAGCAGAGACTTAATTGGATTAAGTTGTATATCTAACATATCTGATGATTTGGTTTGAGCACCAAGATTGAAAAATCTGAATAAGAGTTTACATGATTTATATCTGTCCATAAAAATGTGGCATATATCCAAATGATAAAATATTTGCATTGAAGTCATGAAAAATAGTGTCATTTGTATCAATGGTGTTAAAGCAGCATTAGGAAATTGTAGGAATGCCAGGTCTTATAATTGTTATTGAAAAATACTTAAGCAGTCATGGGATGTTATGCAGATAAGCATTAGTAGATATGAAGATGCCTTTAATAAAATGTTAGACAAGAGCAAATTATGAACTTTTAAAGCTTCTAAATTGCTGACTTTCTAAATTTATTTTTTTATGAAATGCAACACGATTTGCAGAAAGTCCTTTTAATACTGAAGTGCATTGCCTCTTCTGAGACAAGGTGGTAACACAGATTTTTGCCAATGAGACAAAAGAAAATCATTACTTTTCCCAATTAAATCCATTACTCAAGTGGTTCCATGATATCTCAGGTTGCAGGAAATGCTGATATTTTTAACAATCTAAATGAGCTCAATTGTAAGATTCAAACTTGCAGAACTACCACCTTGCTTAGTACACGATTTATTAAAGGAATTGAAAGAACATATGGTCTTCAACAAGTAATTGACTTTTATAATTCTGAGTGGATTTATAAAAAAAAAAATATGCAGTTTCTGAGATTTTTTAATGCCCTTGCAGGGCATCTCAATATGTTTTAAATGCATTTGAAAAGGTATGCTCATCTTGTGGAGGGGAAGACTAAACTGGCTGAAGAACAATTAGTCATCTCCCTTAAGATGTAATTTTTAATGAAAGCAAGTAGGGCATATTTAGTGGTTCAGCACTGACATGTAAAGACATTTTTTTTTTAAACTGCCAGATCAGTGTATTTGGGGGCCATGTTGCTACTTCTAGTTTACAAATACCATAAATATTATTCACAATGATTTATCTTTGAAAATCAGAGTTTTTTTGACACTGAATATACAAATTAAGATACAGAAATAAATGTGTATACAATTGCAATTATTATCTAGAATAGCCAGTTTCAAAGTATTGCTAAAATCAGATGGTTCTCAAATAAATGATTCATTAGATTTATAAAAGTTAGAAGTATTAACATTTTAAGATATATGATTTTTAGTTAATAAACATACACCATTACCTGGCATAATTGTAGTACACTTAGATTATTTTTACACATTCTGCCTTTCATCCTGGTATTTCTTGATTTTTTAAAAGTTTTGTACATTAATGTTAACTGTTTGCACAGTAAATTCTATGGGTTTTGACAAGTTTGTAGTATCGTGTCCACAATTACAGTGTCATTATACAGAATAATTTTACTAACCTGAACAAATCCTGTGTTTCACCTATTCATATCTTCCTTGAATCCATTAAAATTTCTTACATCCAATTTTATTTGAATGCGTGGTTCCACCTCTATAAATGTTTAGAAACCACTTTTATAGAAAGTGAGGAACCATTATACAATTTTATGGGAGAGGAAAATATGCTCATATTTGAATTGAAGTAGCTTACTTGCACAGTGGGAAGGTAGAATTTTGAACAACTAAAGTCTAGACAAAATGTGATGACAGCCTAAATTATTAGAATTAAAAATACGGATTGAAAAGAAATTAAGGATATGGAAGAATTTAGAAATACTTCAAAATTAAAACCAAAATGATCTTAAGTGACAAGTAACCAAGGGAAGGAAAATAGTACTCCATAAGAATTGTTGATAGAACCAGAACTAGGAACCAGTTGTTTCCACTAGACCACGAAACAACGATCTTGTCCCATGTTATCTACTACTAGGGAAGTGTTAATTTTCTTGCCAATGTGGAGTGCAGATTTTGGTTCTCCCTTAAAACTTCTTCCTGTCCTATGCCAACTACATGGGACTTACTCATGGACCTTGAGAGCCAGTGAGTAATAATAACAATGTGGGTCAGATGATCCTGAACAGCTTCTGGGCACTTGTTTTATAAGGCATGTGGGAGCAGGTAGATCAGTCGTATTATCCTTAACTCATATTTAACACACAAATTAGTAATTTGGAAGAGACGTATCAAAGATAGGACATTCTGTATACCATTTTTGCTGGCGTTTTTTGTTAGATACTTCCAGTGATAGGAAACTGTGTTCTCCATGGTCATACATTGTAATTAATATTCTTACTATATTCACTTTGTAATTTTTCTCCATTTGTAATTGTCCTGTATAAATGGAGGACATTTACAATGTGAATATAGTAAGAATATTCATTATACAGTTGGTACCACATCAGCCTAAACTATAGGGCCGTGTAGAACAAATTATATTCCCTCTTCCATATGACACTATTTCCAAATATACAGGTAATATACACATTTACTCTTGATGACTAGAAAGCACTTCTATAGATTCAATAACTCCCATCCCAGGACTGAGTATTCAGAACAAATGACTTCACACCCTGCTGTTTTCCTTTGAAAGTGTGCAAAACCCTGGACTTCAGTACTTACCAGCCAGCACTCCCATCGTTTGGATGGAAGGAAGATTTGGCTCTTTTTTGCGTTTTTATATGTGAATTGCTGGCGACTGTGCCTGCTTACACACTACCAAGTACAACTTTCAGAGAAGGACTGAACAGCATGAGGGTGAGTCCTTCACAGTCTGCTTTTCCTAGAAACTTCAATACAGCCCACTCAGATGCTGTTTACAATTGTGCAGTGAAGGGTGAATCCTCATCTGCTGTCCTCCTCCTGTTCCTGCTGCATCAAGCAGAATTTCCCTTTTCCAATCCCCCCCCCTCACTTTTTTGCTCAGCTACCCAAACCATATGGATGCAGCTAGAATGGATGGCTAAAATGGTAACAAGTTGATTTGCAATGGATCATTTGTTGTATGCACTCCCCCCCCCCCAACACCCAGATCACAAAGCAAATGAAAGAGCAGTCAAATGGAGGACTCAAACAGGAATAGACACGCAACATCAGTAATGACATCAGGGCTCATGTCAGCCAAATCAACATGTACTAGATCGTAGGAAACTAAATCAGAACAAAGGCAGGGGGATTTCTTGACCTCGTCAGCATATAAATTTCTCGATCCTTCCTTTTTGTTAGTTTGGTTTGGGTCCCTCATTTTATTTAGTTTTTGTCACTTCAGTGAAATTTTGCTAGAACCAAGTACAAATAAAACCAGAGAAGTGAAATCCACAGTTGCTGGCAAAGCATTTAAGATGAAAAAAACAAAACTATTGAAGAAATACAGCATACGTTGGTTTTCACTGAACTGAAGACTGAGTGACTAATGGAAATTACTTCATAGACCCCTGATTCTAATGCCCATTTTGTTATCTTTCCTTGCTTGTGTTTTTTGTTTTTTTTTTCTAAGTTCTGTTTATATGTAACATTAGCTACTGTGTAGCCTGCTGGCATTGTATGTAATGGTGATTGCATTCTTAGCTTAACATCAGACTATTTCTGCCTACTACAGATCTGAGAGAGAAAGGAAACATGTTTTTAAAGAGAGGGCACATGGGGCACCTGGGTGGCTCAGTCGTTAAACATCTGCCTTCGGCTCAGGGCATGATCCCGGAGTCCTGGGATTGAGCCCCACGTCAGGCTCCTCCGCTGGGAGCCTGCTTCTTCCTCTCCCACTCCCCCTGCTTGTGTTCCCTCTTTCACTGGCTGTCTCTCTCCCTGTCAAATAAATAAATAAAACCTTAAAAAAATAAAAAATAAATAAAGAGAGGGCACAGACAATGGTACAGTCAGATATTTAACAATCTCCACCTCCGTTTCCACTGGTGAAAAAAAAATGAGGTACTTTTCTTGAATATGTTGCAAGCTGATTATCTCATTTGTTTAAAGGCCCCCTTCCTATCAAATTAGTTACTTGCATAATTGTAGGCTGTTGAACATACAGGGTTATATAGCCAGTCATATTCCTTTAAAATGTAGATGTGAAAACAGGACAATGGAATTAATGTATACCAACAGGGAAACCTTTAACTCAAGAAGAGCATTTGACAGCAGCCATCCTTGTGTTCAAAGATTTCTGCAAATTCCAGCTTCTGATTGAAAGAGAAGCATACTGTGTCCAGTTACCTAATTAGCAGAATACCTATTCGTTTGATCTGTTAACAATCTGTCAGAATTTTTTTTCCTTAAAATAGCTTTCATGAAAATGAAGACATACATATTACTTGGCTATTTTCAGTTTCAGTGCTGCTAATGTTTGACACTTTGTTATGCTATTACAGTTTACTTCTTGAGGGGGCATTAATAATTATATAGACAACTACAAAAAGTAAGCAAGAACACTTACTTTGAAGACATACACTGTGTGTGTGTGTGTGTGTGTGTGTGTGTGTCCTTAGAGTCATTCTTTTTTCTTCTTTTTTCAAAAAAAAAAAATGAAGTGTACACAAAATCTCATTAACTTGGTCCATTAAACCTTGTATAATCAAATGGCTCGTTCCTTTGAGGAGGTAGAGGCTATACTGAACAGTGATTAAAAGCAGGCTCCTGGCAGGAAGACAAACGTGTTCAGACCTAACTCTGTCACTCATGAGTTGTGTGGCCTTGGGCTGGTTACACTGCGGAACTCCGGTTCTTCATCTGTAAAATGCGAACTGTAAAAGCCCCAGCCTCATAGTGTTGCTGAGGTGATGATATCGATCCCGCTTTAAGGACTTAGCCTGGCTTCCTTCATCAGTGAAGGCTGCTCTCTGCTTTTGTGTTCATTGAGCTCACAGTAACTAGTGTGTGCATTTAAAAATGAAAAAGCAGAACTGGGTATTTGACATTGGATTTTCAAAAAAAAAAAAAAAAGTCAAATACTTACAACAGCCCATGAAATTAGTGTTTTAAAATATATATTAGTGTTACTTAATCTTAGATGACAGAAAGCCCGACCACCAAGGTCTTAACACATTGGGTTTAATTTCCTCCTCTAAACAAGCAGTCAGGAGGTGTATTATTGCTGTATTATTACTGGCATTGCTCAGCGATGCCATCCGGGTTTTCTGTCTTTGTCTCACCATGTTAGGATTTGGACTACTGCTCTTCCACTTCATAATTTCATGGTTGACAGATGACTGCTTCTTCTGAAACCACCACATCCATGTTCAAGGAAAGAAGAGGGGTTGAATGTATAGGATACTAATCATTGCGGTCCCTCTTTCATTGGGAAAGCAAAGGATTTTCTACACCCCTCTAAAGACTGTTGCTGATGTCTACTTGGCCATAGCTGTGTCCAGTGGTTCCTCCAAGGTCCAAGGTAGCTGGCAAAGCGAGGTTTTAGTGGGGGGTTATGCTCCCAAGACTGTGGGGTCTATGTTAGCAGGAAAGAAGTGGAGGAATGAGCATCCTATGAACTACTTTAGTGGATGCCAGAGTAATCATCATAGGAAATCACTGTGCTTTGTTAGACTTCCAAACACTCATTCTAAAATTTAATATTTATTGTTTTAAATTGAATTACATATGGGGAAAGACACCATTAACTTTTAATTACGTGGGACCTTTGCGGTTTTAATTCAGCTCTAGTAGAAAGGGTTACTTATTCTGCAGTTGAGATTTTTATGAGGGGTGTGCATGCACATGTGAGCTGCTTTTTTGCCTCAAAATAGCAATAGTAGGCGGGGAAATGCCAGTTGAGAAATTATTCCCCGTCTCGTTTCATTCCACCCATTCCCTGTGCTCATTGTGACTTTGTTTTTCGAATACCCCAAGCTCGTCCTCACTCAGTGAGGTTTGCAGCTGTTTCATCAGTCTGAGAAGTTCTCCAGCACCCCTTACATTATTTACCTAATTTCGCACCTACTTAATTTCAGCGCCTTGCTTTATTTTTCTGCCTTCAATCACTGAGGGCTTTTTTTAATAGGTAAAAAAAAAAATCAAATTTATAGAGAAAATTATTAGTACTGAATGTAGCCAGTAATTAAATGAACCGAAAAAAAAAAGAAAAAAAAAAGAAAAACCCCGTTGAATAAAAATTCAGAATACTAATAGCATTGTTTTCTCAAAGAATGTATTCCTAACCAATACATGGCAATCCCAGGGAGGTTCTGAGAATTATTTTCTCTCATGAAAAATGTAGATGATTTTCAACTTGGTGAAATAAAGTGAAATGTAAGTATATACTAACTCATGGCAAATCACTAACACAAACAAAAATCAACATTTTGGGCATATGGCTTATGCTATTATCTAAATTTCTCAAATTATTAATCTCCTTTATTTATTTTACCTCATGATTATCTCGTATTTGAGGTACTCTGCTGTCCTTTTTATAATTTCTTTAACTGCTTCAAATATTTTTTTTTTCTTTATTTTAGCCACAGTATCAAACAACTATATGTATTCTAATATCACCTTTTCCCCCTTGAATTACCTGGTATTCGAGAATGATAGTACCCCTCATTCCCACCACCAGTCATTTTATTTATTTTTTTTATTTTTCATGTTTCATTTTTTAAAGTTTTCACTTAAATTCCAGTGAGTTAACATACAGTGTAATATTAGTTTTAGTTGTCCATGATAGTGATTCACTTCCATACAACACCCGGTTCTCATTACAAGTGCACTCCTTAATCCCCATCACCTATTTAACCGCCCCCCCCCCACCTTTCAGTAACCATCATCTTGTTCTCTACAGTTAAGAGTGTGTTTCTTGGTTTGTCTCTCTCTTTTTTTTCCCTTTACAAGCTTGTTTTGTTTCTTAAATTCTACAACATATGAGTGAAATCATATGGTAATTGCCTTTCTCTGCCTGGCTTATTTCACTTAGCCTAATACTTCCTAGCTCTAGCCATGTCATTGTAAATGGCAAGATTTTAGTCTTTTTTATGGCTGAATAATATTCCATTAAATATATCACATCTTCTCTATCCATTTATCTATTGATGGGTATCTGGCCTGCTTCCATAATTTGGCTAATGTAAATAATGCTGTTACAAACATAGGAGTACATGGATCCCTTTGAATTAGTATTTTTTATTCTTGGAGAAATAACTGGTAGTGCAATTGCTATGTTGTAGGATAGTTCTCTTTTTAACTTTCTGAGGAAACTCCGTACTGTTTTCCACAGTGGCTGCATCAGTTTACATTCCCATGTGTATGAGCGTTTCCCTTTCTCTGCATTCTTGCCAATACCTCTTATTTCTTGTGTTGTTGATTTTAGCCATTCTGACAGGTGTGAGGTGATAGCTCATTGTGGTTTTGATTTGCATTTCCCTGATGATGAGTGATCTTGAGCATCTTTTCATGTGTCTGTTGGCCATCTGTATGTCTTCTTTGGAAAAATGTCTATGCATGTCTTCTGCCCATTTTAAAATTGGATTATTTGTTTTTTGCATGTTGAGCTTTATAAGTTCTTTATATATTTTGGATACTAACCCTTTATCAGACATGTCATTTGCAAATATTCCATTCTCTAGGTTGCCTTTTAAGTTTGTTGATTGTTTCCTTTGTTATGCAGAAGATTTTTATTTTCTCAATAAGGTACTTAGGAATAAACCTAACCAAGGAGGTGAAAGAACTCTATTCTGAAAGCTATAAAATACTGATGAAAGAAATTGAAGATGACACAAAGAAATGGAAAGACATTCCATACTCATGCGTGGGAAGAACAAATATTGTTAAAATGTTTATACTACCCAAAGCAATCTACACATTTAATGCAATCCCTATCAAAATGCCAAAATGCAATCCCTATCAAAATGCCTATCAAAATTCCAACAGAGCTAGAACAAACAACCCTCAAATGTGTATTGGACCACGAAAGACCCCAAATAGCCAAAGGAACCTTAAAAAAGAAAAGCAAAGCTGGAGGCATCACAATTCTAGACTTCAAGTTATACAGAAACATGTAATGATCAAAACAGTATGGTACTGGCATAAATATAGACACATAGATCAGTGGAGCAAAAAAGTAAGCCCAGAATTGAACCTACAACTATATGATCAATTAATCTTTGACAAAGCAGGAAAAAATATCCAGTGGGAAAAAGACAGTCTCTTCAACAAATGGTGTTGGGAAAACTGGATGGCAACGTGCAAAAGAATGAAACTGGACCACTTTCTTACACCATACACAAAATAAATTAAAAATGTATTAAAGACCTAAATTGAGACATGAAACCATAAAAATCCTAGAGGAGAACATAGGCACTAAGCTCTTTGACATCGGCCATAGCAACTGGTTTCTAGTTATGTATCCTGAGACAAGGGAAACAAAAGCAAAAATAAATTGTTGGGACTTCATTACAATAAAAAGCTTCTGCCCACCACTGGTCATTTTAATGAGGCGGGACATCTGGAGAAAAATTAGTTTTCTCTAATGATCTTACCAAACCATCTGTTTTCATTTCCATCGTTGTTCTTACCTTTTGAACCTCCTTTCTCCACCTGCTCTGCCAACGCCTTTTTTCCTCTGAAAATCCATTCCTCTCCATGCTAGCCTCCCTCTGCACCGTTCCCATGGCTTCCTTATCTTCTCTAGTATGGCTTTTAATTCTGTAACCTACATTTGATCTAAGTGCTAGATTAATGTTCACGACTGACATAAAAATAATTTTGCTGTTTAAATCCACATGTTGTCTTTAACTCAACATTCCCAAACCTGGCCTTACCTTATCTTTATAAGCCAAGACACCTCCCCACTTTTTAAATTTCTGAGGACTGCACATATATTCATGTGCTTATCCAGCATGCAACCTGGTAGTTAAAACAGTTACATCCCTTTTATTCACTATGGTCACAAATTGTCTCTTACTAATACTATCCTTTAATAGCATCCACTCATGACTGAGTGGGTAGCATTACCAAACATACAGGTGTTTGTTTGTTTTTAGATTAAAAATCTAATTCCTCAGCCTCCTAGGTCTGAAGTCAACCCCCACCCCTCCTTTCTTTCTTTTTCTCTTTCTAATATATATTACATATTCAAGGGATTAGCTATAAAAAATTTCAGCTGCTCTGGTGTGTGTAGCCAGTGATTTTCTTCCTTGCCACCTATCCAATAATTTATGTGAACAATTTTTAAGATCCTGTAAAGTTAATACAGATGCTAGATAGTACATAAATTCTGATTTATAGGGACATCTGTGGTCAACTGGAGATAGGAGGTTACTTTCAGAAGCTAAGGAGCAAGTGGAACTGTAGGCTCCTAGAAGTGAATGCACCATGGCCAATGAGTCAGATATAAAAGTGGGAGTCTACAGTGGAGGTTATGAATCCTAATTGAGTACTGATGCTGGGAATAGTACAGATACTAGAAATTGAAACTATTAGGGCTGTATGAATAAATTAAAATGACTTATTAAATTACTCTACAAAGTTAGGTGAGCAAGAAATATCCCATAATTTGTTTTTGTTAATGAATTACCCCAAATATTTTCTGACAAACCAACAAGGAATTCATTTTCAGTCACTATTGGAGTTTTCTCTTTCCATTAAGGGGATTTTAGAGAATGTGCTTTGCATCCTGTCACTCATCTCCCCTAATATAACCAAGTGTAGCCTGAACACCTGCTTAAATTGAGGAAAGAACAGACATAATGTAACATTTTCACATATTCTTTCCCTTTATAAAGCTCTTCAAAACAAAGAAAATAAATTTCCATTCTTTGGACTTATTCCCTGCCAAGAAATAGACTTTGGTGGAAGGCCAGACCATGTAATCTGTCCCACAAACATGAAAGTTGCCTGGCTAAGTAGATTATATTTTTCCAGGGATCCCAAAGAGCTCAGTAGGAAAATTTTGGATATTAGCTGTCTTACCTATTCTCTAAAAAACAATTTTCCTTGATGAGGATAATATCTGTAAGTACTAGCGCAATCCCACCTCACATGGAACATCTCTGGGTCCTGGATAAGCTTCCTAAATGGGGAGTGAGGAAGGTTTTGGCTTAATGGAGTCCATACGAATATTAAAATTCCAATTTCAGCTGTTCTTATGTGCAAACCCCCAACTTGAATCTTCAGTGATCTCTTGTTACTCATAAAGTTATTGTCACTGAAGCACTGATTCGAAAGGTTTAATGACCTGAAGTCTGAACTTCTCAAGCCGTCAAAGAGTCACTATCATATTTTGGATTTAGGTAATTTCCATCTCTGTTCTATTTTGATAATGCATCCTCTGTAATAATCATGTGCATCATCCCCTAAATCGGGAGTTTCATGTCTGGTGGCCTGGTGCTAGGACTACAGTTGTGATAAAAGATCATTTCTATCAGAGGCAAAAGCCTTCCCCACAGTCTGTTTCAATATGTAATCTCAAATCACAGGTGGTATTTCCAGCTTTAGGATAATAGGATTATTAATATTTCCTTAGGTTCCTGGCAACTGGGACCATTGTGGGTCTTCCTCAGTTCACTTCATTATCAGGAATCTATAGAGTTAAAGAGATTCTTAAAAATCACCTCTATGCTCTTTCTGTGTTTATATCTTCTTGGGGACTAGAGATAAATTAATCTTTGCAGGAAGTACTGAGATTGCGTTTTTCTGCTTTCTTCCTTCTGCTGACCATCCTATATCTGTTGAGGGCTATTAAGGCCTTCTGGCAAACAATGTGAAATTCATCCATTCACAATCTTTCATTACTTCCCAAATTGTGCTGGTTTCACCTCTGCAAACAAATTTCCATCAGGGTCATGGCCTTTTTCTGAAAACGATTTAGCTAGATGCGGTCACGTGTGCACGTGAAAATATGTGCCACGCAGATTCTTACTCATCTCAAACAGCCTCTTCACAAAACGGAAGTGTGAGTCAAAAATATTTGACTAAGATATTTATGTTTTTATTCAAGTCACCTTAAATTAATCATCTAGAGTTTGAATACATTACACACACACACACACACACACACACACACAAACCTAGCAACATCTCTGTGACTTTCAAAGCATCTACACGCACTTCCCATATGTGGGGGTGGGACATACAAGCACCACCCCAGCACACATACACATGCGCAGTACAAATGAACAAAGTAAAGAGGGCCACTGTAACTGTGTCATACATTTTGAAAAATTCTGAGGAGCCATCATAGATCTAGTAGGTGGGAGGTCTTGTACATCATAAAATTGAAGAGGCAGAAGCCCACGATGGCTGAAGCCAGCTTTATGAGGCCAGAAGCATTGCATCCCCAAATGATGAATGAACACTCACCAAATTACCCATTAGAGACTCAAGAGATACTTGGAGGAGCTTTGCAAAGCAGCAGAATTCCCACAGAAACACGCAGGATTTAGAGCTAGTGAAATGTGTGTTTAGCGGTTATGGTGAGGGCTTGTGTTCTTGTGAGCTGGAAGTCTGAATACTTTTGGATTAATAGGCATCATCAACTGTCCGTGGGCTTCTTAACATTGTTACCTTGGGCAAATTTCTTAACTTCTGTCAGTCTCAATTCCTCATTTCTTAGAAAAACAGAAACAACTTGTGAAGTGCGCAGCACAGAGTCCGGAGGCAACTCAGAGCTGTGAGTACTCTCCCTCCTCTTGTCACACATCACAGCCACTTCCTTACCCAAACCGTTGTCCTTTTCTCCTTCCTCTGAATGTCTTTCCGGCCCTTTATGCTTCCCAGTTCAAAGTTGGTAAGTCCAGCCCTGTTTTGTTTCATTTATCTTGTGAACTATGCTTCAATAGCGTTACTCCGCGGATACACTAATCAACTGGCCCATCAACTATATTCGGAAATAATGGATGATTATTTTCAACTTGGCATCTTTTGATACATTGTTTTCCCCTGTTTTCTATTAGCAGCATATTAGTACACTCTGCAGGAGCTCATTAGCTTGTTGAGAGTGGGAATTAGGTCTTCTGTCCCATTTGATAAAGTGCCTGGTATAAGGCTGAACATATAGCTGCCAAGTACTTAAAACACATGCGGACACAAATACACACACACACACACACACACACACACACACAGAAACCAAAGGAATATTTGCTAGTTGTATTAAGTTTAATAGGTTTTTACCACAGGCTGGGAAGAAAGGGAGAGGTCAGGTGATATTTGCTGTTTACTTGCTCTGTTACTGGGCCAGACAACATGCATATACTATGTATTTAAGTCTACAGTAACCAGCTAAAATAAATTTTCTTGTCCTCATTCTGAAAATGAAGAAGCTGAAAATTAAAAATTTTAATTAATTTACCTAAGGTTGCATAATGTTTATAATGGTTAATGTTATGTGTTAACTTGGGTAGGCCATGTTGTCTAGATGTCTGGTAAGCATTATGATAGATGTTTCTGTGAAGGTATGTCTTAGTTGAGATTAATGTTTTGATCAGTGGTATTTGAATAAAGCAGTTTACTCTCCATAATGTGCAGCCACATCCAGTGAGTTGGAGGTCTGACTAGAAACAGGCTGACCTCCCAAACAAGAAGAGATTGTGTAGACTCCAACTGCAATTTTTCCCTACCCTGTAGATTTTGGACTCGCCGTGCCTCCTTAACAGTATGAGCTAACTCCTTAAAAAAAAAAAAAAAAAAAACACACAAAAAAACCTCTCTCTAATGTGTGTGTATGCACATATATAAGTGTGCATACACACATCTTATTGGTTCTAATAGATTATTTTATCTGAACAGAGGAGACTTAAACAAAAATCTTTTTAACTACTGTATTGAGATGTGACTGACATGTAAAAAGCTGTACATACTTAATATATGAGTTTGGAGATAAGCGTACACCTGTGAAACCATCACCACGCTCTATGCCTGCCACATTTCTCGATAAGTAACAAATGATGCGATGTCACATAGTTACTAGAGGGCAAGCCACTTCACGGAAAAAGACGATAATGTTAACATTTTAGAACATTTATTGGAACTTTTTTTCTATAATAGCAATATATGTTTCTTGTGGAACATTTAGAATTGTATCAAATTGGAATTAAGGATCTAAGTCAGAAAAGGGTGGTAGTGGGGAGCAGATTATTTAAGGCCATGGAGACAAATAAGGAATTTTGATCAGAGAGGAAATGGGATGTGACCGAGATTCACCATCAGTCTAGCTGCTGTTCTGAGCATAGACTCTAGGTGGGGCAAGGGAAGAAGCATGGAGACCAATTAGGAGGTTCGAATAATAGAATAGGCAAGAACATTGGGATGCATGTGCCCCTTCTTTTTACTACATCTGTGTCTTTGGGGTAAATACCTAGTAGTGCAATTGCTGGGTCATAGGGTAGCTCTATTTTTAACGTCTCGAGGGACCTACATACTGTTTTCCAGAAGAGAGGGAAAACTGAATGGGAAGAAATCAGAGAGGGAGACAAACCATGAGAGACTCTGGACTCTGGGAAACAAACTGAGGGTTACTGAAGGGAGGGGGGTGGGGGGATGGGGTGACTGGGTGATGGGTTTAAGGAGAGCACGCGTTGGGATGAACACTGGGTGTTACACGCCACTAAGGAATCATTGAACACTACAACAACAAAAATAAATAAATAAAATAAAATTCAAAATTGTTAAAAAAAAATAGAATAGGCAAGAAAAGATGATGATAGTTTGGACCACGGTGGTAACAGTGGATATATGTTACTAGGTTCTGGATATATTTTTTAATGCTTTTATGATTTTTGGAAATAAATTTTATTTATTTATTTATTTATTTATTTATTTGGCATGAGTAAATTAAAGGAGTTGGTATTACAGTCAGAAGGGGAATATTGAGGAAGAAGACAATAGGTTTGGGGGAAGCAGGGTGTTGCCCATTACATATCCAAATGAAGATGGCAGTAGTTACTTCCCTGCCTAAGTCAGAATTCAAGGAAGAGGTTCTATCTATATTAATTTGGGCGTCTTTAGCATACCTTCAGCATTTAGAGGCATAAAATAGCTGAGATTTTCTAGAGAATGAGAGCCAACAGAGGAGGGACGTCCTCTAATTAATACCTGGGCACTGCTAATGACCTTCATCTTTGGGGTTGGGTGTATGAGAAGGAAATACAGGGAGAGGAGAGGCTGCAATGTCATGCACCTTGAGCAGGAGGAGGAACAAGGTGGTCAGGTTCTGGAAGCCAAGTGAAGAGCATTTTGAGAAGAGGATAATACAGTATTGTATACTTGAAATTTGCTGAGGGTAGATCTTAAGCATTCTCACCACAGACACACATACCCAGGTAACTATGTGAGGTCGTAGATGATTCAATTATCTTGATCCCGGTATTATTTCACAATGTATTTCAAATCATCACATTTTACACTTTAATATATAAAATTATATTGGGCAGTCGTTTCTTAAAGCTGGGAAAAATGCATAGAATTCTGCCCATAGGTCAAAGTAAGATATGAATTGAGAACTGACTGTTGCTTTCAGTAATCTAAAAGTCACTAGCAACTTTAAAAAAAGTGATTACAGAAGATCCCTGAAGATGAAAGCACAGATGATTTGAGTCTAGGAGAGAGTAGGGAAAAAAAATATTGGAGTGTGGATAAGTCCTTAAAGGAATTTTGTTACAAAATGAACCAGAAATATTGGACAATACCTAGATGGTACCATGAGGCTAAGAGGTTTGTTTGCTTGTTTTCCTAAAATAGTTTTTTTTTAATCACATATATTTTGTGGCAAGTTTTTACTTTGAAAGGATTATAATATAGAAGAGAGAATGGATAATTTACTGAAGCGGTGTCCACAAGGAGAGGTGTAGTATCAGGCACTCGTGTATTTACTGACCCTTGTTGGTTAGCTATTTTAAGTTGAGTTTGAATAAAAACATTTAAATGATTTTTAGCAAGTTTCTGGATGTAATCTTAGCTCCACTACTGAGTCTGAGCTAGGGGTAGTGAAGAAGAGGGGCATGTGTAGAGAGGTGGGCCCAAGTTTGGAGGCCAAACAGTCCATATACAGTAACTGGAAAGAACACGATATAAAGGTACAGAAGCCAATTGCTGTGATCATATGGAGCTTGCCTTAATTAATATTAAATAATGTATGCCTAACATTTTAATTAACTAATCTCCTATATTGTACTATTATAAAAGATGCTGTTGAACATCCTTGTAGCTAAAATCTTGTCTTCATCATTAGTAATTTCCTAGAAGTAAAGATTGATAGTTTTACTTTCATAAACAAATATGTTCTTTTTATATTAACTTTTTGAATGTTTTGTGAATTTAGTAGAAAGTTCTCAGTAAAATAAAAGATGTACCTTGGCTTTTAATCTATTTTTTTAAACATTTTTGGTGGATATTTACAATGAGTTATCTATAATGAACATGAAATGAGCCATCAATGAACAAAAATTGAGCTATATAATTTCATTATATTAGAAGAGGAAGAATAGCATGTTGCAGGAAAATAAAAAAGTAATGTGTGTGATTCATTCGAACATCAGTTGTTTTGTTTTGAGGTATGGCCATTAACTATGGAAAAGAAGTTTTCATTTTGACATCTTTGTTTTGATTTCACACTGGTACCCTTAAAAGACTTTGAGCTCAGTTGTGCCAACAGATACCTTTGTCAGAAGTTAAGACAAAAGTTGGTCTTTGTCAAATAGAATTTAGAATTATAATTATTTGTGATTTCATTACGTCAAGGACCTTACTAAAAAACTGAAAAAGGACTTGGGAAACAGCTATCTATATACTTCCTGACACAATGATATCAACATTGCAGCTTTTCTGTTTTGTAAAGTGTTTTTGAAAAACTAGAGGTGCAGGGAATATTTTAGATTATGACCTGGGAAATGAACTTCAGGTGAGAGGTTGCCAAGTGGTATTAAACTAAGCGTGTAGAGATTATAATCTCTTTAGATTGTAGGTACTTCAGAGGTTGTTATAAAAAGTAAAAGGATGAAAATTGATAAAATGTTAGGTAGACTATTGTACTTTTGAGATCATAGAGAAGTGTGTAAAGAATGAAGTGATATGAGTTTCTATGCTATGTAGGAAATCTTAAGAGGAAACAAAAGTGTGTTTTGAAAGGCTAGAATCGAGTCAGTGTTTAGAACATAGTAATTTATCCATCTGTCCATTGGAATTTGTATATGAGTGGTATTTCCCCCTGCAACTTTTAAAAGAACCATTTCTTATGTTTCTTATCAACTTCTGGGACCAGGTTAGAAAACCAACACTTTTTGAGTGCCTCCTAGACATTGGGCACTATGCTAAGTGAACTTTTAATGTAATTACTCTATTTTCCTCTAACTACTCCCCTTGTTAAAGATTGTCCTAATTTTACAAACTAGGGATCTGGCACTCTGGAATCTTAAATGATTTGCCCACTATGCAAAATCAGCAAGATTTGAGCAAAGTTCTGTTGGGCTTCGAAGTCCTTGTTCATTTCTTTAAGAAATCAAGGCATACATCCGAGAACTTGGTTTCTATAATTGTTTAAAGGTTTCTATTATCCTTCAAATCAAAAAAGGTAAAATTGAAAATGAAGAAGGTACATCTATTGATATCAGCTTCCTAATACTGATCAGGTGTGTGCTCACTTTCTAGGAAAACACATTGTGACTGCTGATTGGCTACTAGGTAGTATCAAAGCAAATACTCTCATTGCATTAATTTGTTATTGCTCAACAATATTGCTCAATAATTTGGAGGCTCAACCAGGATGGCCCATGTGGCTAAGTAGTTTTAATAAGGAATAAAAGAGTTTATAATCAATTTAGTGATGGCCTGCTTACCTAGGCCCCCATGGATGTTGAATTTGTTTCCTATTGCTTCTGTAAGAAATTACAGCCGACTTAGTGGCTTAAAACAAATTTATTATCTGACAGCTCTGTAGGTCTGTCTGACAAGTGTGTCACCAGACTAAATTCAGGTTCTTGGCAGGGCTTTATTCCTTTCTAGAGGCTCTGAGGAAGAATCTGCTTCCAAGCTCATTCCAGCTGTTAGAGTAATTGAGTTTCCTGCTGTCCTAAGACTGCATCCTCTCCCCACCCCCCACCCTCGCCCCCTTTTTTTTTCTGGATGTCAGCTGATTGTCATTGTAAAGGCCATCTACAATGCTAGAAGATGCTAGAAGATCTTTTGCTAGATCTTCTATGGTAGAAGATGCTTTTCTCCAACTTCAAAGCTACCCACAGTGAGCCAAATCCTCCTCACACTTTGACTCTCTCTGATTTCTCTTCTGTTTTTCCACTTCATCTTTCTTCTGCTTGTGGCCAGAGGAAATTTTCCTTCTGTAAGGGCTCATGTGGTTAGATTGAGCCCCCCTTTATAATCCAGGATAATCTCCCTGTCTTCATGTCTGTAACCTTACCTGTATCTGCAAAGTCCATACTGCCATGTAATTTTCTGCAGGTTCTGGGGATTAGGACATGGAATCTTCCAGAGCTGGGAGCAGGGTATGGGACATTATCTCACCAAAGGCTTTGCTCCATGGACATAATAAATAATATTTTTTTTTCTTGGTGGAGACTAGTAAACTACTGGAATCTTCTAGGCAGATGTGGTAGCTGATTTGATTAACATTCTTCAAAAAGATAATGATATGTGGAGAAAAAAACAAAAGCAAAAAGGCTATTTAGAAAGCTATTTAAATGAAAGTGAGAGATAATAGAGGCATAATTGGGGGGAATGGTGGGATAGTGATAGAAGTGATTAAATTTGAGATGTTTGAAAGGGAAAGCTGACAGGACAAACTGATATGTTAAATATAGATTATTAGTGAAAGCAAGATGAGTTTTAAATTTTGCACTGAGCAATTGAATAAATGGTATGCTTTTAGAACTAGGATTTTTAATCTTTTTTTTTACCCATAAATCATTTTGACAGCAGTAAAATTATGGAACAGTTCTCAGAATAATATTTTTAAATATATAAAATAAAATGCATAGGCTAAAAAAAGAGCCAATTTATTGAAATAGCTATAATACTGAAATATTATGAAAAATATTTGTGATTTTGTAATGTATGTGCTTCTTCATTAGTGTATTACATAATATGGTAGGAAGGATTCTAGGATGATCCCAGAATTCCTGTTTCCTTTTGTATAACCCCCTTCTCCTTGGGTATGAGTAGAATGTCTAAATATGATGAAGGCCATTTCTGTGATTACATTAGGTTAAATGGCAAAGGTGAAGAGATTTTTGCAGATGTACGTAGGTCCACAATCAGTTTACTTTGAGAAAACAAAAGAAAGATTAACCTGAGTGGCGTTGGCCTGTCAGGTGAACCCTTTGAAAGAAAGTCTGTGGAGACTGGAAGCAAGTGAGAAGCATTCTTGCTAGCCTTGAAGAAGCAAGCCGCCATGTAGTCTACAACTGTAGGAAAATGAATTTTGCAGACAATCATCTGAGTTTGAAACAAGACCCTCAGCCTCAGATGCGATCACAGACCTGGCTTCCTTTCCACCTGTCAGACCCTGAACGTAGGACCCAGTTAAACTGTGCCTGAACACTTGACCCATGTAGTTTGAACCTACTAAGTTTGTGCCAACTTTGCTATAAAGCAATAGACAACAAGTCACATAAGAGGACCTAGCAATGGGTCTGATAAAGTCTGTGATTTTAATGTACTAGTGAGCATAAGCTACACACCTAGGTTATCTTTCACAACCATAATGTGATGGGAAAATATATTTTTCTACTTGGGACAAAGCCACAGGAACTGCTAATACTATGATTTGTTGCTGGGATTCATAATGGAAAGAAATTCTTAATTTTAGCTACAGCTTAGTAAAAGTAAAGGTGTAATTTCTCCTCAACCAAGTTGACTGGTATCCTCAATTTTATGTGGATTACTAGGGAGAGGCTATGGACTTAGGTGAAAAATCCTGCTTATAAAGTTTCCTTCTTTTTTTTTTCCCCAGATTTTATTTAAATTCTAGTTGCTCAACATACAGTACAATATTGGTTTCAGGATAAGAATTCACTGATTTATTACTTATAACACCCAGTGCTCATCATAACAAGTGCACTCCTTAATATCCATCACCCATTTAGCCTGTTCCCCACCTCCCTCCCTCCATCAACCCTCTGTTCTCTATCACTAAGAGTATCTTATGGTTTGTTTCCCTCTCTCTCTTTTTTCCCTTCCCGTATGTTCATCTGTTTTGTTTCTTAAATTCCACAAATAAGTGAAATCATATGGTATTTATCTTCTCTGACTGACTTATTTTGCTTGGCATAATATACTCCAGCTCCATCCATGTCATTGCAAATGGCAAGATTTCATTCTTTTTGATGGCTGAGTAATATTCCATTATATATATTATATATATATTATGTAATTCTTTTTGATGGCTGAGTAATATTCCATTATATATATATTATATATATATATAATATATATATATTATATATATATATGTAATATATATACTACATCTTCTTTATCCATTCATCAGTCAATGGATATTTGGGCTCTTTCCATAGTTTGGCTAATGTTGATAATGCTGCTATAAACATCAGGGTGTATGTACCTCTTTGAATCTGTATTTTTTTTATCCTTTTGGTAAATACCTAGTGCAATTGCTGGATTGTAAGGTAGTGCTATCTTAAAATAAAGTTTCCCTCTAAGTAAGAATGTGCACTGAGTCTTTCCAGAAAGACTTTGTACAGACTACCTGTATTGAAACAGAAAATACATTCACTGTAATCTTCAGTTACCCAGAAACATTCAATTAAGCAGGTGTGTCCTTTCAGTTAATGCGTTTTGTTTTTTTTTTTTTAATGTTAGTGGATGCAAATAGAGGAACAATTTGGTAATATTTCTATACTCTATTCTTTTTAATTAGACTACTTTCAAAAAACGTTTGGGCATCTTCTGATGGAGGACATAAAATAATTCTGCTTAAATAAACACTTGAATTACAAATTGATTCATATGTTTGGGAGATGAGAGGGATAGTTTTATCAGAAATCTAGACATTTCAATCTCTATATTCTTGTATGTTCAAGAAGTGCATTTTCTGCAGGAATGACAGTCACACACTGCTCAGTAATTTTACCCTATCATCAACATTGCAGCCATACCTTTCGGAGGAGAAAATTAACTTTAGAGACAGCTTGATTTTAGCCAAGTTTAAGGTATATAGATATGTTATAAAACTGAAATATTTCACATCATTCTTTTCACATTTTTTGAAATTTAATTCACTAATTTAAAAATACAGTATATGTTTTTTTCCCCTTGTTTCTGTGCTGTCCCTGATCTTCAGGCAATAATAAAATATTAACTCACAGGAGAATTGCAGCTTGAGCTACTTTGCTTCATTGAGAATTGATTGCCAATTGGAAGATAAATCCGTTGTTGGCATGTGAAGTTGAATGAAGCTTTGAAGCTTGTGCCAACTTAGAAACACATTCAACACCTGGTGCCTTTTTGAAAAGTTGTCATTCTTGTTAGAGTCTGTGGATTCTGCTCAATGGACTACAGACAGATACTTGGATTAGATGTTACCTTGCACAGCTGGAGTTGCTGAACCAGCATGTACCTGTGTCTTCCCCCCTTGTCTCCTTGCCAACACAGCATAGGTTGAGTGTTGCTACAACACTAGTGGCTCGGTTTTCCTTTGTGTTGAAAATCCATCCTATTATAGATATCCACCAGCCTCTATTTCTTGGATTGATGAGACATAGGTTCACATTTCCCTAAGATTTGTTTTTGGCTATTGCATTTTAAAATAATGCTTTTACAAATATAGTGAAATTTGGGGCATCTGGCTGGTGCAGGCTCAGTCACTAGAGCATATGACTCTTGACCTTGGAGTCATGAGTTTGAGCCCCACATTGGGGTTAATAAACATTTATGATGATATTTAACCATTTTTGAACCTAAGTAAAGGGCATTTATAGATTCATTATATTTTTCTTTTTGACTTTTTTTTAATTGATTAAAAAACCAGAAAGTAATAATAATGCTGGAAAAGAGAGGCATGTCTAAAGTAGACATGTACTAGAAGGGGAAGAGTAGATACCCAATTCCCAGGAGAAAACTTTAATCCAGAGAATACCTCTTTCTCCACTACCCACAGTAATTTTGGCTCTTTTCTCACTATCAGCAGATGCAAGTTACAGTAAACTGAAGCAATGTCCACAGATACCCAAGGAGGGAATTTCAAAGCTACAGTAAGCATCAAATCAATGGAAACCAAAAAGTTCTGGAAAAAAAGAAAAAAAACAATCAGTCAATAGATGAGAAGCACCAAAATCAAAACTAAATTGAACAAAACTTAAAAAAGTCAAGGCACAAAGGAGACTTTAAAGTAAATGCAGTTGTTAGCTTTAGAGACAAGGGAAGCTATCACAGCCATAAAAGAGTTTATCATGGACATTTCTTATATAATTCTTTTTTTTTTAAATGTACCTAAAGAGATTTTTTAAAGGCATACACTTAAACATCTTGATTTTAAAATAAATAATAATGTTTAAAAATTCCTGAATAGCAGAAGGAATTAAGCTGGAATACAGATTTATAAAATAGAATATACAAATTAAAGTTTCTACTGACAATCAGAAAAGGAAAATGAGATCCCAATATAACTCTATAAAGTTTTCTAGAGAAAAAAAGGGATACTAGAGGAAATAAAATACTCAAAGGAATAAAATTATTTTTAAAAATTTACCAATTTTGATGAAAAATCCAAATCTTCATAGGTGTTCATATACTGGTATATAAGAAAACAATTATAAGACTTATTTGTAGATAACATGTAACATTGAGAAAAAATTTTACAAAATCTTAAAAATATCTGGAAAAAATAAACAACAAAGTTTGTCTTCAGAAAAGAATTAGATTACAATCATTCATCAAAACGGCAGAAACTTGGCAGAAGACAATGGTGTAATATATCTAGAGTAAAAAACAAAAATTGCTTTTGATCTAAAATCCTGCAGCCAAATCAAGATACACTTGTGAGAGACAGTTAAGACTTTGAACAAATGAGAAATTCAGTTAAAGAAAAAACCTAAATTATTTGAAAAAGAATTAGGAAAAATAAAATGTTCTAAAATAAAAAAATAAACATTTAATCTTGCGCTGCAGAGTTAATTACTTTTAACTTTTTGATGTATTCCATGTAGTCTTTTTCCTATGTACATATTTAGAATATTGTTTATTAGGTTTTATAAATAATTTTCCCTTACTATTATAATTTTTGCCATAGTAAAAGTGTTGTGCAAATATCTGCTTAATGTCTAAGCTGTTTCCATTGAGTAGCTATACTTAACAATCCAATTGGATGTTTCTTCTTTTTTTTAATATAATTTTTTTACTATTATATATAATGTGATGATCATCTTTAGAATCCGTTTTTTCCTATGTTTCAGGGTGTTTGTAAAAAAATTTTAAGTAGATTTCTAAGTGTAATAGGCAGTCTGATCATTCACCAAACATTTGGGAAATGCAAAAACTTATTCCCTAGAAGAATTTAATTAATTGCATTCACAGTGTGTGTGAAGTCTCCACAGTTCCTAAACAGGAGGATCTGTGGGTGAACAGAAGCTGTTTGAAAAATGAGGCTTAGGTGGATTTGGGGGGCATGGGGCACAGATTTAAGAGGGCAAGAACAAATCAATGGGTTCTAGTAAAAGCTGGGACCTACAGATGAGATGGAGAACTGCAGGGAAAGAAGAGCTTTCCCCTAAGTAGTATGGTATGTAACTGTCTATGTCTGCACGTAACTCCTTCCTGTGCAGCCCATAGTCACTGATTTTTATAAAGAAGAATCTCATTACACATACCTGAAAACAGAGGTTGAGCTTGCAGAGGAAATGGTACCAAAGCCTTTATATCAGAGAGATGAAGGGTTCTAAAGAAACCTCTTCAGCCTTGGAGAAGGAGGAAAGAGAGAATTAGATGAGACCTCCCCTGAGCACAGCCCGATGTTAACGTTCAAATGTGAACTTAAAATGAATGCAGGTGCCATTTTGATGTGCTTTAATTTTCCAGCAGCGTATTTAAAAGCTATGAAATTAAGAGGAAATTATCTTATTGAATCTTTTCCTCTGACTGAGAAGAGAGGTTTCCCTCAGAGACAGATTGATTTGAATCATGGGAAGGGCAGTACCCACAGGATGACTCATTAAAAAAAGTTCTTATCCTCAAAGTTTGGAGGTCAAGACATTTTTTTTTTTTTTTTTTTTTTTTTTAGTGTTACTACTACTATGTAGGTGCTGAAGGAATGTTTTAGCTAAAAAGCTAAACTAAACAAAAACTGGTATCCTATTGAAAGATTGGGGAAAGGAGGAAAGAATGTTGGAAAGAATCCATGAACTGACTTATGCTTCTGTTTTTTCTAGTCTGAGCTCTCATTATTCACTTACTCTCTGGCTTCCCACAAGTCACTTAACCTTTTCAGCCCTATCATCACTTTTCCTGCACAATTTTTTTTTCTTTTTTCTTGTGCTGAGGATACAATGAGATAACATATAGAAGCATTCTTTAATAATGGGAAAATGCTATGTACATGTTAAATGGCATTATTAATATTGACCATGAGGATCTTGTAAATATTCATCTGCATACTCAAAATGCAAAGTATCTCAGCTCCCCAAATTATGTGTTCTTGAATATATCAATTTAAACATGTGATTTTAATGCTATGTTAAAGGAATTAGACTCTGCACTCTATAGAATAGGGATCACGGTGGGGAGGACGCAAGAGTTTGTACATTCAAAGAGATGATTTTTGTACCTAAGGGTTCTGACTTGCTGTCCAGATTCCTAAGAACATTTAACTCCCAGTAACCCAGAGACCTCAGCATATACAGTAAGTGATAAATAAGCTTAGCCAAAAATATGAAATGCACCATCTAAAGAGACAGCTGGACTCTAGGGATTCAGCAATGGCCTCGAGAAGGCTGCTATTTGCATTGGCTGGACAGAGTTGACTTCTTAGCAATTCATGTACCCTAAAACTCAAATCTTCTGACTCCTTTCAGGGCAGTAAGCTCTCCAGTGCAAAAGCTCAAAGAATGAAGAAAAATCATGGGATGAATACTTTTCTCTATGATTTTATTAATTAACCTTTATAGAAATGAGAACTGGAAAGCAGCAAAACTGGCAATAACTAACACCAATGTCAGAATGGCAAGTACTGTATTGAGTCCTGGAGGGACTCAATCCTGCCTTCAAAGGGGCATACATCCTGCCCCACTGTGGTTTTCTCACGTTTGTAATCACTAGTTTCACTGCTGGTAGTTGTCTGGAATTATTTGCTTGAAAGTAATAGGAACTCAACTCCCAGCTTGTCATCATAAAGAGGGAGTTTATTGGTCTCACTGAAGAGTGTATCTTCCTGGCCTCAGGCATGGCAGGAACTCAAAGAATGTCCTCAGGATTTGGTGGGTGTTTCTTTAGTCTTTCCCCTTGTAGTTTTATTCTCAAGTTGTCTCTCTCCATGTGGAGAAAAATGACATTCTGGAAGGTCCAGAAACCAATCTCTGCAAATTAGCAACATCTGCAGCAGGAGAATACCCTTTTTTCCACCACTTCTTGAAGAACCGTGGAATATGCTCTGAAAGAAAGATTGGGTCCATTCATCACTGAATGAATTACTGTAACAAAGGGAGGGAACCCTCTGACTGACCAGCTTTCCATATGACAGAAAGTCATACAAGAGTGATTCCATTCCCCTAAATAAATAAAATAATACTGTTTTTCTGGGAGGGAAAATAGAGGTGGGGCAGCAAAACCACAGATGTCTATTATCCTGCAGATCCTCTGCTCTGTAGTATTGATGTGATAGACAGAGTAAGGCAGAAACTCAGCTTTCCTCATGAGAAATGAAAGGGACAAAAAGTAGATGAGAGGAATGGGGAGGCAAAGGTTGAAAGTATAACTTTGCACCGTTAGAACTTGAGTATACATCATATTTTCCTGGATAGTCAAGTGTTTGTTGTGTCCCATTTTCCAACCCTAGGTTTCAAAGTGCTCAGAAAATATAGTCATACTTGAGGTTTTCATTAGACTCATTTCCCTTTAAGCAGAAAGGCTGGGTTTAAGTACCTGGTGAACTAGAATCTCATGGACCTGATACTGGCAGGAAGCAAAGTGTAGCACTAGAGAGGGAAAGCAGGAGATGTGTGTTTGAGATACAGCTCAGACAGTAGCCGCTTTGTGACCTTGGAAAATGTTCTTTTTGACTTCAGCTTTCTCATCAGTAGATTGAGGGAGTTAGGTCAAGCAATGCTTGAGCGCAGGTTATCCAGAACCAAAAAGAAAAAAAGGCAGTTCGTTCCACTCATGCGTCAATTATAACCGTCTTCCAAATTAGCCATTTATTGTTCTTGTGCCCAGTTGTTTTCAGTGGTACTCAAGTATACTTCAACTTTTCAATCCTATCCCTGGAATAAAAAAATTAATGCTGTCTGGACTCACTGACTGCTTTCCTGATAGGCATTAATGATTTACTTTTAAATGAGCTGTGCATTATTATAGAGCTAACCCTTGGGGTCACAATTAATGCTTCCATTGTTTTGAATTGTTAGAGGAAACTGTCAATGACTCTTTTTCTTTTTTTTAGTCTCTGCTCTAAAAATGGCCACCCTCAGATATGTACATGCATTTAGATTTGTGAGTGGGAGGGTAGAATGTTTTGGTTTATTTTAAGCAGGCACATTTTGTGATAACTGCCAACAGCTACACCTCATTGGTTTTATTGGTAAGATGGTCATGTTCACTATTTGAGGAATTGTGTTTTGTTAGTGCTATACTGAAGAGGCACCTGATTTCTTCCTAGACTTTAAAAAATGTATATATTCTTTTGGCCTAAGTCATGAATCTTGAAAAATCTTGTCCTAAAAAAAAAAAAAAAAAAGGAGAAGAAAGAGAATTTCACTTGTAAGCCTTACTTACTGATCAGATCTCCTATCTTTTGGCCATGAACTTTTCACTTTAAAATTCTAATGGTAGGATACTAATCATGTAGAGAACTGCAACCAGTTGTATATTTATCTGGCTGTATTCTGAAATAATTTTTAAGAAACTAAAATATATTTCATTATGATGTAGGAAAGACCTTAGGGTTCGAAGCCAACCGCCAAGAAAGAATTCTTGAGATGTCTTTGGTGCAAATAGGTGATTTTATTAAAGCACGGGGATAGGATCCATGGGCAGAAAGAGCTGCTCTGGGGTTATGAGGAGTGGCCCATTATAGACTTTGAAGTTGAGAGGTGGTTAGGAATAGTGTAAGTCTCTAAGGAATTTTGGAAGCAAGGTTTCCAGGACCTAGAGGAGGGTAGCTATTGTTAGAAAAAGGTCATTCATTACTGTCTAGTAAAACCAGAGTCAGATGTTTATCAGTGGGTCATAAACTGGGGGGATGTTTGCTAACATGTATCGTGGGGGTAGAGATACAGAAGGTTTCCAAAGGGATTTTTATATGTTAAAGTAGACTAACAGGATCCTGGGTTTGGGCTAAGATTGCCTTTTAGCCTTAAAAAAGTATTAACATCGAGGCAGCTGAGTCCTTAGAGGAATGTTACTCTGCCTGTTTCAAGGACTTGTCAATGGGCTCTAGGTAGTAAGGAAATGTATTTATTTATTTGTTTGTTTGTTTGTTTAGTTAGGCGAGAGAGAGAGAGAGCGAGAGAGAGAGTGCGGCCTCAAAGAGTGCGTATTATCTAGCACAAGTATAGGGGGTAGGGACAGAGGGAGAAGCAGACTCCCTGCTGACCAGGGAACCTGGTGCCGGACTTGATCCCGAGACTCTGGGATCCTGACCTAAGCTGGAAGGCAGATGTTTAACTGACTGAGCCACCCAGGCCCCCGGTAGTAAGGAAATTTAATAGTTGTTTTTCTGCCTTTGTTTCCCACATCAATTACAGCAATTTATTTCCAGTAAATGACTATAGTTAAAAATGATGGTGTAAATTTAATTTGAAAGACTAAAATGTAGTCGAGAGTCAAATGTAGTCTAGTTAATGTTCCTTAGAGAAGTTACTTGACCTAATCTTGCATTTTCATTTTCGTGGTTAAAAATACAGCGTTTAAAAAAAAAAAATACAGCGTTTAAATGTACAATAGAAAAAAACAAAGTATCTATTTTGCTCCTATCTTGTATTTTCTTTGCCTTGAAAAATGCAAGGTGGGGGGAAAAACCCTTTGTATATATTCTGGGTCTTCACAGGAACTAGTTTAAATTGGATTCTGGTGCCTGGAAGAGGTGAGGCTCATCAGTGGGAAAATAATTCTGAAACAATGTATCTATATTACAGAATTCATCAGTCAAGTCAAAGGAAGAAGTCTTAAAGGGACTTAAACATTTTTTCTTCTTAAAAGATGATTCAGGGGGCACCTGGGTGGCTCAACTGGTTGAGTGTTGGACTCTTGGTCATGATCTCAGGGTGGTGGGATCCAGCCCCACATTGGGTTCCAGGGTTGTGGGGAGTCTACTTGAGACACTCTTCCTCTGCCCCTCCCCCATTCACACTCTCTATAAATAAATAAATAAATAAATCTTTAAAAAAAGAAAAAAAAATACAGTGTTTATACAGGCAACACAAGGCTTGGAGTCAAACCATCAGATGGGGGTTGCCACTCTGGTACAAGTCACTGGTACAAGAGAAGTCACAGAGCTTCACTGCTATTAACCTTAAGTATATAATTTTTAAAAATAGCAATTATGTTATTATCATATGTGAAGATTATTATGGTCTCAATAACCTTATAGACATCATAAGTTAACTCATGATGTTATCTTCCCCATTTTAGGTATGAGCTGAAGCTTCAGATAGTTACCTATTTAAGATCAGTCATATCAGCATAGGAACCCAGGCCCAGTAGACTCCAGTGTTGTAAGCCCTGAATCTGTCTCACCTATCCTATCAAAGGCCTACCCGTCCAGTAGATCACCTATCAGATTGTTGCCTTAGAATTCTTCCTAGTTTTGCTGTCATTTGGATGCATGCGCACACACACACATACATACGTTTATTTCAGGCTAGATATTTTATATTTGTATTGACAGATTTGTAAACCTGTTTTGATTTCTGGCGTTTTTAATTAATTTATAGAAAACCCCCTTCACTTAAAAATTACTTAAAGAAATGTTACCAGCAGTTTTAGATTTTCATTTCATTTCATATAAGAAAATTAACCAATGAGATACTCATTTTGGTTTATGTGAAATTAGTATTTATATTTTTCTCAAAAAGGCTAAGTATTTGTTACCTGAACCTCTGATTGAATAATCCAGCCTCCAGCTTCCTGTACTGATTTTGAGTATGCTGGCTTCTTTGTAGCTGTCTCTCCTGTAATTAAGCCAGTGCCAATCTGAATTAATGTATTTTCATAATGAATTTCCATTTTCCACTAAAGCTAGTTCTCCCTCATTATTCTTCCTTCTCAAAAAACTCCAAGGCTATTTTTTGTATTTTTATCCTAAAGAATTTTTGAATAATTAAAAAATATGTTATAAAATCCTGTCCATATGGTAATTAATGTGCATTCAATTAGTATTAATTTAGAGTAATTGAAATAATTGACATATTTACTACTGTGAATTTTCCATGTTTGAGTCTGTTCAAGTCCCCTTTTTTATTTCTGTAGATTTTTAATATTTTCTTCCTATAGATCTTGTCTATTTATTATTTAATGTATTACTAGTGGTTTTAGTATATTTTCTTTCTACACTGTATCTAAGATTTTTGTCCTTGGACTGCAGATATTCTCCTTGTACAACACTGTTAATTCTCATAGTTATAATTTTGTTGATGAATTAGGTTATTCCTCACATCTGTTCTTATAAATAACACTACTATGAACATATCTGCATATGACATTTTGATTTGGAAATCATTGCTATTCAGATATAACAAAACACTAGATGCTAAAGTCCTAAGGATTTTTCTTTCTTGACCAAAGTAGTCTTTCATGTAAACATCACACACACACACACACACACACACACACACACATAAACTTTCTAAGTAAATTTAAGATATTCAGTACCCAAGACTCTAATGTTTTTTCTTGGATGTCATTTTAAATGTAGGACGACTACAATGGACACACTGAACAGGTGGTATTTTTATGCAGGGGATCTAAGAAGAGTCCTATTTTCTGAATATCACCCTAAACTAGTTGATACATGTGTACAAAATTTTCCAGAACATTAGGACTTACTAATGATTGTAAGACACAAAGCTTACTGATATAGTCAGCAGGCTTAGTAAGTGAGGAGGAAGTAGTTTAATTTAGTTTTCAAAGCAATAGTAAGGGACATTTATTTTTCTTTTCCTTTTTACTTGCTCTTAGCAGGAAAAGAAGGACACTCTATTTGGCATGCATGGAACTTATTAATAGACTGACAACCAATGTTGTGAGGGAATGGGATTTCAGCAAAATATATTCTGGAACAGTTGCATTTTTATTGAGAGTTGTCTCTCATAGTGCGTGATTTATTAAATATTATGCAATATAGTTCTCTACAAATATTGAACCCACTTAGACAGTGCTGACAAAGAATTGCATTATTATATGTTCTGAACTGTGCAGTGAGCCCAACCTTTTTTTGCTTACTGAGGCAAATATTCTGCTTAAGTCTTTAGTCCCTTTAGAAGTAGTTGCACATTTACCAGTATGGCAAAATTAGTTTCCCTCAGCACAATAAAATACTTAATGAAAATAGAGTTAAAATTATCATTTTTGTTTGTCCAATTTATTATTTTGGGGAAGCCACAGTGAATTCATTAATTTTTATCTTATGGCAAGAAAAATTATAGTTGTTATATGGTTACTGTATACATTAGCGTATCCCATTGTATTTAATTTATTATTTTTATTTAATTAAGTCAGTAGCTTTAAAAGAACTGTTTGGGATAAGGCCCCTTAAGATTAAATGAGTTTTCCAGCATTACATAGCAAGTGATTAAAGGGGTTATGATTAAGTCTCAGACTTCTCTCTCCTTAAAATTTCTGATTTACCACTTCATCAGTTACCACTTAATAAAGGGAAAAATCCTTACCAAACAATATACTGGAGGCTTGTGTTATAGATGGCATATCCGATACAAACAGTTCCTTTCAATTTTAAAAACTATCAAATACCTCTTTCATTAACCTTTTGAGCAGTGGCCTTATATGAAGATTGTATGTCTGAATCTTTCTTCCTAAGGGAGAAGTGCCATTTAAAAAAAATCTACATCATTGCTCTCTGTGTCTATGAGAACATTCTGTTTCTGTCTCTACAAAAACCAGTGTGGCAATGAAGCTATCCCATGTTCAGTCTCTGCCCCAGCATTAGTCTTTCCACTTGGTTCTAGAGGGACCAACCCTCAGTGTCTCTAGCAGGTGGCAGGGGCAGGACTCGTGGGAAGAGGCTTCTTCTTCTTCTTCTTCTTTTTTTTTTTTTTAATTTACAAATTCTGCCTTCTTAGAGATCTTGTTTCTTCAGCTAGACTGTGTGTCTCCTATATATTTAAGTGAACACCTCCTTTTATTTAATCCTAAAATTAATAAACCTTCTCTTGAGCCTTTTAGCCCAGGGTTTCCAAACTTGGCAATCTTGACATTTTTTCCAGATAATCCTCTGTCATGAGGTCCTGTCCCGTGCATTGTAGGACGTTGAGCAGATGTGACACATACCTTCAGTTGTATCAACTAAAATGTCTCCAGACATAATGTTCCACGGAGGGCAAAATTGCATCCAGTTGAGCAGCATTGCCTTAGCAGTGGATTTCTAGGATTGACTTGTCATGTATAACCGCAACTGTGTACCCTTTGACCAACACCTCCAGATTTCCCCTTCTCCTAGCTTCTGGTAACCACTTTCTATTCTCTGCTTCTATGAGTTTATTTTAGATTCCTTATACAGTAAGTGTGACTCTATAGTATTTGTTCTATGTCTGGCTTATTTCACTTAGTATAATGTCCCCCAAGTTCCTCCATGTGGTGCAAAATGGCATGATTTTTTTAAGCTTAGTAATATTCCCTTTTATGGACATACCACATTTTGTTTATCCATTCATTTGTCTATGGACATTTAGATTACCTGTGTCTTTGCTATTATAAATAATGCTGCAGCACAGATATCTCAAGATCCTGATTTCAGTTCTTGGGTATATACATGAAGTGGGATTGCTGGATCGTATAGTGGTTCTATGCATAAGGCTGGAGGGAATCTATGTTCTGTTTTTCATTTATTTACATTTATGTACAATGTACATTACCACCAAAGGGGTTCCCTTTCTCCCTTGCCAATATCTGTTATCTTTTTTTTTTTTTTTTTTGGATACTAGTCATCCTAACAGTTATAGTGTGGTTTCAGTTTGCATTTCCATGATTTTGAACACCTTTGCATACGCATGATGTAGTCCTATTTGTCTGTTTTTTGTTTTTGTTGCCTGAGCTTCTAGAGTCCTATCCAAGAAATTCTTGCCAAGGCCTCTGTTCCAAGATGCCTTTTCCCCTATGTTTTCTTCTTGGTGTTTTACAGTTTCAGAATTCATTTACAATTCTAGTATTCTTACCATCTCCTCAATGGGCCTCAGTTTGGCTTTGAAGAATACCTTGGTACTGAAGTTCCTCATTCACATGGCCGTTAAATTTCTGATTGCTGAATGCTTCCATCTTTCTTTTGGATTCTGAAATCTCCGATATTGCCAATCACTCTCCAATCAATAAAAACTGTGTATAAGCACAATTTAAAAAAATAATCTGTTAAGGAATGAGGATTATCATTATTAACTTAGTATGTATGATGTTCTGGACATCTATTCTACATGTTTTTTTAGCCTCACAATAACTGTAGAGTGGAAATTATTAGGCACATTTTGTACTGTTGACCATGGTCCTCTTGGAACCTACTTGGCTTTCTCTCAGTCCCAAGGACTTGCCAATGTGTTCAGACTCTGGTTTTTCTTTTATTTCCTTTTCTCAGCTAGCAAGAGCTCCTTCCTCCTTTAAATACTTCTCTCCCTGTGCTATGGTTGCAAAATGAAATACCGTAACCTCATCTGCTCCTTTTTTCTTGCTCCCATAAACAGTTGCCCCAGCCCTTTTCATCTTGTCAGTTTCACTGGGCATCATCAGGAGGATAACAGCAACAACAAAACAAAAACAAAATGAAACAAAAATGAAAAAGAACCCAGTTCTGGGAGTTCTAAATATTGTGGGATGTGCTCTGCAATTTATAATTTCCTCAGATACAATAAATAAATGTCTATTTTATTTGTCTCTGGCTGTGGTTGAAGAATGGATTGCAGGTGGCAGCTGCCATGTGCTCTCACAAGCTATTTCTCAAGTGATTTGGTTTCCTTGAGAATCTCCCTTTCACAAAGAAAAACAATCCAATAGCATCCTTTCTTGGAAATGATATTTATATTAATGTGCATTATTTTTCTGTTCTTAGTCTTCAATTCAATGGTAAAATGCTAAGTAAATGAAAAGTAATTACCGTGATTTTTCTTTTACTAATTTAACATGTGCAAAGTGACATTTGCAGCCTTCTGTTGTTTTATTTAAGTGCATATGTAAATGAGTTCACAGGTGTATGTGCTGTTCTTGGACACATATGGAAAAAAAAAAGTGTTATCATGAGAGTTGGATTTCCTTTGTCCATTTCTGTTTCTCCTCTTCCAATTTTCTTTCTTTCCTGCCTCCTCCTTATACCATTTAACAATTTCATATGCAAGATTCAGTGGGGTTTACCTTTCTGCCACTGCCACAAAGATGGAATCAATTAAGAGACATTTTAGATATTTTAGAGTCTTTCCTTTTTCTCATATAGCAAGGAAAATATAATGTTGTGATTTTAACTTAAAAATCTAAACTCAGTTTTTAGCTAGAAATACTGTTCGTATATCATGTATATTAAGGCCTGAGTGGATTTTTAACTGGTTTCTAGGAAGTGAGCCAAGCTTTTGAAACCCGCCTCCTCCTTAAGGTTAAAACCTGTGGTACAGTCCCATCTTCACTGTAGACATGACCTTGATGTTTTTGTTTTTGTTTTTTTTTATCCTGAAATCACTTTAAGAAAATTAGGCTGTCATTCAGAACAAGGTAAATCAATAAACCCTTTAAAGGGGGATTGGGTTATCTGAACAATAATTTTATACCCTGGGCCAATGCCTATACGAAATATAGATCCTGCTTTTTCTAACAGACTTATGAGAAGAAACATGTTTGGCATTTCTGAATTCTGTACTGTGAGGCTTTCAAACAATGCTTGCTGTTAAGAGAATAGAAAGTATCTTAATTTGGGGAGACTGGGTGGCTCAGTTAAGCATCCAATTTATGGTTTTGGCTCAGCTCATGATCTCAGGGTCATGAGATCAAGCCCTACATCTGGCTCTGTGCTGAGTGTGGAGTCTGCTTGAGATTCTCTTCCTCTCCCTCTGCCTTTCCCCTGCTCACGTGCTCTCTCTCGCTCCAAAAAAAATTAAAAAATAAAAAAATCTTAAAAAGAAAAGAAAATGTCTTAATTTTCCTGAGAATTTATAGGGCAATTCTAGGGACTGTAGATGATTTGGGATTATTATTATTATTATTATTGTTGTTGTTGTTGTTGTTGTTGTTATAAATTATGAAGTAATTTCCATAGGGTCAAATTTTTGCTCATTTGTTACAGAATTTTAACATTATGCATAGAGGGTTACAAATGCTGAATTGTTCAACAAAAAATTGGTTCACCATAGAGGATTTTCAAAATAGAACCCCATGATTGAAAATGGAATAATTTCCCTTTACCCAACATCTAACACGTGAGCTTTTGAATAAAAACCGCTGTTAATTCTTTTTTTTTTTTAATTTTATTTATTTATTTGACAGAGATAGAAACAGCCAGCGAGAGAGGGAACACAAGCAGGGGGAGTGGGAGAGGAAGAAGCAGGCTCATAGCAGAGGAGCCTGATGTGGGGCTCGATCCCACAACGCCGGGATCACGCCCTGAGCCGAAGGCAGACGCTTAACCGCTGTGCCACCCAGGCGCCCCCGCTGTGTTAATTCTATATTAATTTTTGTTAAGATGTGGTAACTATTCATGGCTACAATAAGAAAAAACCTTTTAATTTGGTCAGAGGACCTCAATAGACATTTTTCCAAGATGACGTGCAGATGGCCAATAAACATGTGAAAAGTTGCCCAATATTACTAATCATAAGGGAAATTCAAATCAAAACCACAGTGAGATATCATCCTACACCAGTCAGAATGGCTAGTATCAAAGAGGTAGGAAATAACAAATGCTGGTGAAGATGAGGAGAAAAGGGAACACTTGTGCACTGTTGGTGGAATGTAAATTGTGCAGCCACTGTGGGAAGTAGCACAGAAATTCCTCAATAAGGTAAAAGGAGAAGTACCATATGATCTAGTAGTTCTACTACTGAGCATTTACCTGAAGAAGACGAAAACACTAATTCATAAAGATATATGTACCTCTGTGTTCATTGCAGCATTCTTTACAAAAGCCAAGATATGGAAGCAACCCAAGTGTTCTGGATAGATGAATGGAGAATGAAGATATGGTAAAATATAATGGAATAGTACTCAGCCATAAAAAAGAATGAACTCTTGCCGTTTGCAACAATATGGGTGGACCTAGAACGTATTATGCTAAGTGAAATAAGTCAGAGAAAGATGACTACTATATGATCTGACTCATATGTGGAATCTAAAAAAACAAACAGAACAAAAGCAGAAACAGTTATAAATACAGCAAACCAGTTGTTGCCCAAGGGTAGGGGGTTAGGGGATGAGTGAAATAGGTAAAGGGGAGTTAGAGGTACAAACTTCCAGTTATAAAATAAATAAGGTGTGGGGATGAAAAGTACAGCATAGGGAATAGAGTCAATAATATTATAATAGCTTTGGTGACAGAAGATAACTTCACTTATCATGGTAGGAATTATGTAATGTATAGAATTGTTGTGTCACTATGTTATACACCTGAAATTAATATAACATTGTATGTCAAACATAATTTAAGAAAAAATACTTTCAAGAAATAACTGGCAATTTTAAAATTATTTTATTAATATCTCCTACAAATTCCCAATTTTTTTATATTTCTCAAAGCATAAAGAAATAAAAAATGCTAATGGCAGATTTTACCTTTATGTGGCACAATTATAAGATTAGAAATCAGTGAAATATTGGATCATGAGAGAGTTTATGAAGAGAGAGGTACTTTTTATAGGATGAACTTTCTCCTTTGAAGCCCAAATAATTTTATGATGCAGTTTCTGAAAAATCACATAAATAATATACAGGTGGTCTACTGAGGATATTCTCATTAAGTTTTTTTTTTTCAACAATTTTCCTCAAATCCTTAAACATTAGAATATAACCCAAATACTTTTAATAAAAGCTATTTACATTATCATTAAAATGTAGCAGTGCAAGGATTGGAATGTAGCAAATTCAAAAATGGTATTTATGAACTCTAGTCACAGGTGAGGAAAGTGAATAAATCTGGCTAATCTAGTTAGGATCAGACCAATTTTATTTGATGCAGAAGTAGCACTAACACTTTCTTGATGATGTCTGATGTTCTAATTTTCCTTAATAACTTCTCTTATAGTTTTTTTCAAAGAGAATAAGAGAATATCACAAATAGCGGACTTGAAAGTTTTCATAGAGAATAGAAGCAACAGACTGATCAAGTATATTGTTCTACTTTTCTTCCTCCAAGTATATGTGTGTGTGTGTGTGTGTGTGTGTGTGTGTGTGTATAAACTATATTCATTGTTGCCTGTTTTCACTGTCACCATTTTAATTTAAGCCGCCATTCTCAGCTGCCTGGCACTACAACAAGATCCTTTGTCTTACTTCCACCATAAACTCCCTCCAATCCATTCTCCACTTACAAGCCATCAAAATCTTTGAAATCATAAATTACTCTCTAAAATCACTTCTTTTTGCACTTAGAATAATGTACCAATACTTTTCTAGGTCATAAATCCATTATGAGTCTGTCTTTGTCTGACCTTGGATTTAACTCACCTTGGGCTACCTTTTCCTTTTTCCAGCAACAGTAGACCCTTTAATGTCCTTGAACACCCCAAGATTGCCTTCATCTCAGAGCCTTCACACGTGTTCTTCCTTCTCTCTGGAATTCTGCAGCCCCTGCCCTTGGCACACCAGGAATTCTCACATTCCTCAAGTTCCTCATGTCACTTTTCAGCAACATCTTTCCTGACCGTTCTATCTAGGTAGCTTTACCCATATACTTTCTCTTGTTATTTCTTGTTTACTTTCTGTTGTTTCTATTTATTTACCACAGTTTCAAAATATGAATTAAAACAGGTACATTTTATACACACATACATATGAATACACCTCTGTGTGTATCTCTATCTATCTATCTATCTAAAAAGGGAGTGAAGGAGACTGGAAGGGATTGGGGGGATTAGTAGACAGATAAGTAGATTATTGTTTTTCATTTGTTTATTGGACCACTGCTAACTCCATAAAGGCAAGGACCATACATATTTTATTCACTAAAATACATCCAGTGCCTAGGATAATGCATGGTCCATAGCAAGTATTCATAAAATTTTATACCATCCATGAAGTAATGAATGAAAAGAATGAATGAAAAGGTGAATATGTAAGTTCATAGAGCTGGATGGTTATGAACCAAATCTTAGGAATTTCAGTCTAAAACTTTTTCTACTATGCAAGTTTGGATCTCAAATCACATAAGAATGTCCACCTCTGATTTATAGCTCTGCCTTACTTTCTCCTTTTACTGTAGTCCCAGTGCATTTCTTGTAGTTATCCTAAAATCAAATATTTTGTTAAATGCTCTAATTGTATCTTATGTTATGTATCCTGAACTACTACTCTGTTACTCAATACTAAGTTCCAAGTCTTACATATTATTTCCTTTTAAGGAAAATCATCTAAAGTGTCTAACATAATACAGGTCCTTAGGTAGATTCTTATTTTAATATATGCTTATTAACTTTAAAATGTATCAGAAGAGAACAAGGTTGTCTCAAAGGCAGGACTTTCAGTCCCTCTGGAAAGCACCGTATATCTCCCAATGTTAATTTAAGCTTGACAAATGAGGGGTGAATTTATTTGTAAGAGAGTTCATATCATCATTGAGAAGCATTTATTCTTCCTTGAAAGGTTATTTTCTGCAAAATAAGATATAGTGCTGCATCCAGGCATCCAGCCTGCTCTGCAAGGGAACAATCCTTGGCATTTAGACTAAGTGTTATGTCCTCTAGCTAGGAAATGAGTTGTGAGAGGTATTTTTCATTTCTAACTTCTGATCATAGTAACATTTTCAGTAAGTTTATATGGAGACAGCTGCTGCTAAGCCGGTTTATTTTCACTGAGTCATAAAATAACATATGGGTTGGAAGAATTCATTTATTGCCTTAGTTGATGGAACTTTATGTCATGGAAAGACAGTGGGTCATGTCAGATGAGGTGAGTCAGACAGATGAGAGTATGTATCTCAGATTTGACCTTTATTGCATATGTGACCTTTAGCAAGTTTTTTAACCTCTATAAGCCTGTTAACTCATATATTATAACTTCCTCCTAAGGGTACCAAAAATTTTAATATCACACTAAGTATTTAACATATGATAACTTGAAGCAACAATAATAATGCAGACAAGTTACATTTCATAAAACATCATAGAATTGAGACGTGGAAATAGAGAAATTTCAGTATGTATCACTAGTGATTTTATCCATTCATTATTTCAGAAATACTGTCTCGCCCTTACTACTACAGGCACTAAGCTAGGTCTGAATTGTTGAATGAAGCCCCAGTGATGTCTTCTTTCATGGAGATACACTTCTTTTTTTATTGTTTCCACTTTAGAGATTTAAAAAAAAGATCTGCCTGGTTTAAATGACATTTTATTTTTAAAAGGTATGGTAGGATTCATGTCGCATTTTCCCAGTCTTATTCTTTTTAAAGTGGTACAGCCTTTGGAATTGACCTTGACCTTTTTGGACAGTCATAGGATATGGAGGGAACACATCTGTGGTTCTGCAATGTGTCCAGGTGTGGTCTGTGATTACTTATTATAACCCTTATCTACTAAGATTATGATCACTAGTTTAATTGTCTCCTTTAATAGACTATAAACTCCTAGCTATAGAAATTGTGACTGCCTTATTTGCTATTACATACACATAATATGCACTCACTGGACTAATGAATTGATGAGTATTTTCCCTGATTCTTCATGCTATGTGAAGTATGTGTAATTATACATGCTGGAAGTTACCACCTAATTTTGAAACACTGTTGTAAAAAGGGAACGAAAAATAAATTATGCAAATTCAAGGATCTACATTAATAACATTTTAAAATTACTTTCACTAAAAATGAGTAGAGATGAAGGTTGGAAAGTACAGTACAATTAGTCTGACATGTTTTCAGTAAATTGTCAGATTATCAAGGATTTTTAGGAAATCAAGATTCTCAAATAAACCAGCCCCCTAAATCAGTAAAGCTGACCACCTGTAATACCTGCTGATGTGTGACAGGGATAATGCAGTTAATTCACCCCCGAAATCATCATTTAAGTTCTCCTGGTCTTTAATGTAGTCTGTGCTCTGGAAGTTTAGAAGTCTGACAAAAAATGTAGTGAAATGGAGCAGCACAGGTTTCAACACTTATCCCAGCCTGCCTTCTGAAAAGTAAAAACAATTGTGTAAATACTGGTTACAGAACCAAAAGAAGGAAACTTAGAAAGCTTAGATGAATCTTCTTTCATACTCTCTTGAATAGCTAAGAGCTGGAATGATGTTAAGTGAGAGCATACGCTTGGCTTTCCTATAATTGCTGTCTCTCATAATCATGACATACCTTCCTTAATTTGGATACAAAGATATAAACATAGATTGAACCTTATTAAATTTGCATTTTTGCTCCCTTTTAACATATAATACATTATTCATACAGTCTTTACTACATTTACAGTAAAAGCTGGTAAATGTGGAATATCTTAGAAATATGACCTATTGTCATTAACTCAAGACTGTCTTTGCTTACTCTAAGATGGGCTTTTTAAACTGTGATGTAGATAAGGAAAATCAATGGAATTAATTTGTGGTGGGACACAATTCTTTTTTCTGGCCAGAGAAAATTACAAATGTTTCAACATGCATTTAGATGTTTTGCATTTTAACCAAAGTAACTATTAGCTTAGGGTGATGTCTTTTTATTTCAAGAATGCAATTTAATCATGGAAAAACAGCATCAAATCACATCAAATTAACTTTGTAGTACTTGGTAAACTAATGCAAATAGTGTGCAGTATAAATAACTTAAAACAGTCTATGAATTTTGGGGAGAGAAAAGTGAAGGTTAAAACATATTAATATAAAGATTACACATATAGAGTCTATTAATTCAAGATGTGTTAAGAATAAGGCCAATTCTTCTATGTAGATCACCTGTATCTGTTGAAGAAAGACATGAATAACATATTTAAGACTACATTAAGACCAGATAGGCTAAATAATTCACTAACAAGATGTATTGAGAATCTAATATCTATTGCATTCCTACTATAGTCTCCTATAGATGAAGTAGTAAATGTAGGGACATTTTAAATAGAAGTTATAGGGGCCATAAGAGAGTGAAAATCCTTTTTAGAATCAGGAAGCTCCAAAGAAATGCCTCTTTTCTTAGTTCCTAATTCACATACTTGTTAACATGTTAAGTCTTTCTGTTTTCTAAGCAAGTAAAATGCCTTAGAACCTTTCTATGAATAAATGTTTGAGAAGTCTCCCAAGATCACAAAAATCTAAGAAAAATGGTCTTTAGGAGCAATTAAGGAAACAGACTTATTCAGAGTGTTCACCAAGTTTAACTCCCTTATTTCTGCATGACAGTTGGTGTTACAGTAGTCCAAAGTTTAAGAAGCATTTCTGGATGTTGGAAAGAAGGTAGACTTTGGAGTCAGGCAATCTGGGTTCATACCCACGTTACCCTATTATTAGTTTTGTGACCTTGGGCAAGTCAACTAAATTTATTTATTATTATTTTTTAAATTTTTGTTTAAATTCAGTTTCATTAACACAGTGTATTATTAGTTTCAGGGGTAGAATTTAGTCATTCATCAGTTGCATATAACACCCCAGTGCTCATTACATCAAGTGCCCTCCTTAATGCCCATCACCCAGTTACCCCATTCCCCGCCACTCACCTCCCCTGCAGCAACCCTCAGTTTGTTTCCTAGAGTTAAGAGTCTCAACTGCATTTAGATTCTGAGCCTTAATTCTCTTACCTGGAAAATAAAGACAGTGACGTCTTTTACATGGATTTTGTGAATATTATTTGAGAATGGGTGTATAAAGTTCTTAGCCAATCACTATGATTGTATTGAGGTCTATGATCGCTTGCAGAACGAAAATTTTCCAGTTAATAATCTCAAAGAACAATTAAGAAATTGAGGCTAGCAAAGCTAGATAGAAAATAGAGACTGAGATGAAGAGCTTTTCCTCTACCATCTGACTGCCTGTCCCTGTGGGACCTTCTTTCAGTCCACTGTGACTTTCCCCTTGTAGGAAATGAAGTGGTTAAAGAAGGACCAGACACTGAGAAGTCTAGGTTAGACTAGATGTGCATTCCTACTGAGGAAGCCCATTCAGGGCACTGTTAATTCCGCTCTGTTAAGGAGAGGCCCTGGGGCAATCTTTTAAAAAGATTTAAAAGCCTTCTGACATGTTTGCCATCTAAGCAAGTCGCTACAGAAGTAGCACAGGGCAGGAAGCAGCTTTAGAAAGTGTAAAAATAATGAGGCTGCTCCTTTCTTGCAAGAAGGGTATTAGCAGCTCTATGCCTTCCTTTTGTTTCCGTGGAAGGGAGAATTTACTGGGATACTATTCTTCTCCTTGTATTTTATTTTCTCTCTCTTTTGTCTTTTTTTTTGCCTTCACCCCCTTTTTTTCTTGCTCCCCCATTACCAGTCAAGTAGTACGAATTGATCATCGACAGTTTGTAAGTCCGGGTGGTGCCCAGGTATTCCAAGGATGGCAATGTTCATCTCCCTTGTCAGACTCCTGTGAGCATCTCTTTGTAGATGGGCAGTGTATTTCCAAGAAATACTGCCTCATCTCTCAGCACTGCCTAACATGCTCCCTTGCCTTTAACTAGTGACATTCGTTTTCTCTGTTCTCGTATACACCTTCCATCTTTCTCCTCAATGGTGCCACACGTGGCCTACTCTCCAGCAGTGCCTCTTGTGCTCACACTGCCCTTAAGCTAACTCAGCTCTGTTCTTTTAATGGGTCTAACATGGTCAACTGTGGTTCATGTCAAGTTCATGCAAACACAGAAGATCCAAAAGAGGACTCATTATCTCTTTATCATCACCGCCATTTAGCAGGCAGGATTTTGTCCCTAGTTCTTGATCTCAGGGAAAGCAAACTTGTGTTTTGTTTTCTTTTATTTTCTTTTTCCTTGTGGTCCACATTAAAACACTAGTCAAATCTTAGGAAGTCTGCCTCCATAATAGCTCTGCTTTCTTCTTCTCTCAATTTCCATTTCATCTTTCCCAAATCAAATTCTTACAACCTCACTCCAGGATGTTTTCAAGAGCCTTCTAACTGGCTTCTCGATCAATACTCTTTTCCTTTTTATTACATTCTCCACCTGATTGCCCACTCGATCTTTCTGAAGTTTAGTTTTGTTTACATCACTTTACTGTTCAAAAATGTTTTTGCTTATAATTTTTCTGCAGGGGGAAAAATAAACTTGTTAATCTAGATCCGTAGGGTATCCTCTTCCAATCCTATTGCATCAGACTTCTCTTCACTCCCTTTAAACTTCAGAACTGCTTTGCATATTGTTCCTGATTTTCCCCTGAACTTTCCCATCTATGTGCATTTGCTTATACTGTTTCTTCTGTCCTACAAAATTCTCCTTCCAGTTTTTTTAGGCCTTGTCCAATGTTCATGGTTGTTGCAAAGATGTATCTGTGGCCCAGACACTTGTGATTCCAGTGCACACTGAATTGTTAGGGAATTGAGACCATAGGAACAGCCCTCAGCCGACTCAGATAGGAGTTAGAAGAAAAGGTATCCTGGTATATTAGATTAGTCTAGGTTCTCCAGAGAAATAGAACCAATGGGAAAAAAATATATATATGATATATACACACATATATATATGTATGATTTATTATAAGGAATTGGTTCACATGATTATGAAGTCTAAGAAGTCCCCAGATCTATAGTCAGCAATCTGGAGACCTGGGGAGCCAACGGTATAGTTCCTGTCCAAGTCCAAAAGCCCGAGAACCAGGAGAGCCAATGGTGTAAGTTCCAATCTGAGTCTGAGTTTGAAAGCAGAAGTCCAATGTCTGAGCTCAAAGACAGGTAGAGAGAGAATTCTCTTACCTGCCTTTTTGTTCTATTCAGGGCTTCAGTGAACTGAAGGCTGAACCATCTGGTGTCCGTCCACATTGGGGATGGCAATTTACTTTACTCAGTCTCGAGACTCAGATGTTAATCTCATGAAAAACATCCTCACAGACACACCTAGAATAATGTTTTGTTTTAATATTTTATTTTTAAACTCTTTTCCAGCTTTAACCAGGTATGATTGACAAAATTGTATATATTTATGTTGTACAACATGATGATTGAATGTAAGTATACATTGTGAAATAATTACCACAAGCAAGTTAGTTAATACGTCCATCACCTCATAGGGCTACTATTGTATGTGTCTGTGGTGATAACACTTAACATCACTCTCCCAGCAAATTTCAAGTATGCATGGTAATATTATTAATTATAATTACCATGCTGTACATTAAACCTCCAGAACTCATCATCTGTAACTGATAATTTGTACCCTTTGACCAGCATCTTCCATTTTCCTCATCCCCCAGAACCTGGTAACCAACGTTCTGTTTCCTGGCTCTATGAATTCACATTTTTTAGATTCCAACATATGAGTGAAATGATACCATATTTGTCTTTCTGTGTCTGGTTATTTTGCTGAGCATAATGTCCTCCAGGGTCATCCAAGTTGTAATAAATGGCAAAAAATCCTTTTTGGATAAATGCCTATTTAGGCATTTTGTCCTTTTTCTAGTTTTTTTTTTTTTCCTTTGCTATGGAGTTGTAGGAGTTCCATCTATATTTTGGATATTAACCCTGTCTCAGATATGTAGTTTACAAATGTTTCCTCCCATTCCATAGATCATCTTCTCATTTTGTTGTTTGTTGATTCTTTGATGTACAGGAGATTTTTATTTTGATGTAATCACTCACATTTGTCTGCATTTGCTTTTGTGGACTGTGCTTTCGATGTTATATCCGGAAATCTATTGCCAAGACCAATGTCAAGGAGCTTTTTCAGAATAATGTTTAACCAAATATCTCTTACCTGTTGCCCAGTCAAGTTGACACAGAAAATTAGTCATCATTACTGGTTTTCTTCCCCTAGTGGGAAAACAAGCCAAGTTTGTCCTTCATTTCCCAGAGGTCTCCAGCTCTATTCATTCCCAGTTGCTTTCAGTGTCAGACTGTTCCTTAAGTCAACTCTTACTAGTGTCCTTCTGTTCCCATCTAACTTTCTAACTCCTTAACCAGGCTTTCACGCGATCCCTCAAATAAACTGTTTGTGCACTCATCCTACTTTCAGAGATAACCTACGTAATAGTCATTCTTAAAAGTCACCCTGATGCAGCCTTCCCTGATTTTGGCAACTGAGAGTGTGTTCTATCATTTTCTACTTTATTAGAGGCATCACTTCCTGCATTTTACGAATATGTTTCTCTCTTTCCTGACAAAATTTCCTGATAAACGAGAGATGAACGACCTTTAACTTATTTCCCACATTCCTCTGTCATACTATGTGACATAATTTAGTGAATTATATTCTTTTTTCCTCTGTGTGTGTTTGTCCTGCTTATCTAAATGTTTTCTATGTGAGAACTATTTGATTGTCTGGATCATTGCTTAAGGTAAATATTTCAGTAGATCCAAAATGAAAATATTAATTATATATTATACATAATACAATATATAATATATATTATAATATATATTATATATATTATAATATATATTATATATTGTATTATGTATAATATATAATTAATATTTTCATTTTGGATCTACTGAAATATTTACCTTAAGCAATGATATAGTCCCCCCCAGGAAGGCTGTCAGAATATAGTGGGAATAGAGACAACCTTGTCAAACAGCAGTAGGGTCCCTATGCAAGTGTGGTTTGAGTATTGCCTCCATATTCCCCTCTCCTCCCATCAGAGAGAAATGTTACTGTGCTTATTTTCTCCCTTTTCCTTTCAATGAAAGGAAGAAGTCACCTGTTCAGTTTTAGAAAACCTAATTTCCATTTGAGATGTGGAGCAAATTTATCATTTTTATTGTCTTTAGAATCTTGACATTGAATTGTTAAGATGCCTGTCAACCAGCCTTTGGATACTACTCTTATTTAATATCCTCTTTATTATTATTATTGTTATTAATTGTTACCTCTACCCAAACAAGATTGTGCACAGGCTCCTGGAATATTCATCTTTCTCTGGTCCTGTGTCTCAGAGACACAGTTAAGCTCCCTCAGGTGATGCAGTTTATTGTCGTGTAGCTCAAATGTCAGATACCTGCTACCCTGAATCCTCCGGTATTTGGAGTTAATCTTATCTTAGAGATTTTAAAACTTGATTCAAGCTCCCATTTCACAAATGTATAGAACTCAGCACTAGCCTATCCTCATTAATATTTCTAGGGGTCTTGAATGCTTATGTTTTTGTTACAATATTTATTTTTCTTTATTCACTTTACTCCCTTAAAATACCACTCTCAACAAAGGATTATATGTCTCAGAGATTTTATGGAGGACTTTTGAGTTATTAGAACATGATATATAGCATCATGACACTGCACACAATGTATATTTTTAGGTATTTATTTCCCTATGATTCCCTAAAGTAAATTAGATACAAGGGAATGCTTTTTTGGTTGCCTTTTCCCTAGAATTCTGCCTTCTTGACACATCTTCTACAAACCATCCTTACTTGAACCTTAAATAACTTTTTTCTAACCCAACTTTCTTACCTAGGTTATCATTGGGAAAATTCTATCATTTTCTTTTGAAAAGTGTTTTACACCTACAACACTAATGCTCACATGATTCCTAGGATCATGACATGTGGGTACCTATCATTCCCAGTGCAAGAGTTAAAGTCAACTCATCATGTTCTAGCACCTGCCAGCCTATCATCTCTTCTCAGCTCCTACCTCTCCCTGACATGTGCCCTCCTTACCTACGCATTGCAGTGTTAGCCCATTACTGCAGGGACCACATATTCTTCCCTCTTCTTATGTGCTATGCCCTCTAGATATGTCAAGGTATCCATTTCCTCCTCTCCCACACTGTTATTGATATGAAACATCCTCCTCCTTCTAGAATGCTCTGTAATTGCCCACCCAACATAGTCTCTTTTGGATATCTCCCTACTCTACTCCTACAGCATCCTGGTCAGGCCTCGGTTGTCCCCATGAGGTATAATAGACTAAGAGATTTTCAGGGCAGGGATTATGGTTTGTCCACCATCAGCTCTACCACATGGTGGTTCCTGGCATGTATGGTAGATAACAAATGCTTCTGGAATGAATGAATAAATAATTGAATAAATAAATGAATTGGGAGTCTGGGCTACCTAACATGCTTTCTTGAGCTATTCTGAAATATTTCTGAAGGAAAAATTAAAGCAATATTCAATTATTCCATATTTAGTTGAACTAGAAGTTCATGCTTGATTGTCACACTCATATTTTGTATATTTACTGTTGTCAAATTTAAGGAATTATTCTCCTCTTCATTGTTAAAGGACGAGGCAAATCAAATATGTTAATAATTATTGAAATTGGAGAACTCCATCTTAAGCTTCTATTTTCAGTATGCAGGAAAGTAGTGTAAAAGGATACCCTATAAAACATTTGTAATCATGCTTTTAGAATTTGGGAAGGAAAAAGTGAAATCTGCAAAACAGTTTTGGCTAACTCCTTACTTTATCATTTAAAGCTTCCTGTTACAACTTTTAATTTCCTCTTCTCTAAATCATATTCTCTGTCTAACTGTGGTGACGTTTAGTGTTTGGAGCAATTGCTCACAAGACAGTGCTCCAACATAAAAAATTCAAAGGCATCTTTGGGATACTTTTGTGCCAGTTATAAGATACAGTAGGAGCCACCTTCCAGATGTCCTCTGAAGGGCCTGCCCCCTTGTGATAGAGTTAAACATCCCAGCAAATATTCTTCAAAATCAACTTTACCACTGTGTTTTGTTCTAAACATCTAAGTATGACTGTCCAAAATACATCTGCGTCTTCCTGACCATTGAATGTGTTCTATGCAATCCACATAGTTAGCCTCACATCTGTTCTTTGAAATAGGATATTAACCACTTCCTAGGAGTCTGGTTTCCCACATACGTATAACTCTTTTGGCAGTAGGTGTTGTACAGTGCTTATGAGCGTAATGACTTCCAAAGCTCAGCTTTTAGATGAAAGCTTTATAATTCTTGTTAAAGGAGTCTCAGCCTCCCCACTTCATAACTGGAGACTTTCAACCTAAGATGTTCTTCCCCTTGCCCTCCCCGGAGTTGCCTATGAAGTTAACACGGAAATCGAGGTTTCAAATGTCCCAGCATGGATTTAGCTATCACCTGTAATGCCAAAGGGACCAGATGGCTTGTGCTTAATAAACTGGACTATGACAAAGGTTTCCTGTTTCTGAGATAAAATTAGGAAAGGAAAATAAAGCATTGCACTGTGGAGTTATCCAGGCGCTTAATTTGGTTCATTTAATGGATGATGTCTATGTAGAGATAATCCCTGTCCTTATTGTGGGTTTTGAGTTTCCAATATGTCCTTCTTTGACACGGATATAGTATTGTCGTTCACTTTTAAATGTCTTTGTTGGGCGAAATAAAAGTTTATAGAACCTGTATCAGTCACCAAAACATATATTAGGGGAATTTTATCAGTCTCTGAATTTCAAAAGTAGAAAAGTTATTGTTATAGGCAGTCACTTTTGAGAAACAATGTACAATTGAACATTACATAGCCTTTGCTATATGCGAGATCATCTCCTAAATACTTTATCTTTGTATGAACCCATTTAGTCCTCACAATAAACCTATGAGATAGGTACCTTTATTAGCCCATTTTACAATGAACACACTGAGGCTCAGAGAGGTTGTATAGCTTGCCTAGGTCATGGAGCTGCTAAGAAACAGAGATGGACTTTGACCTAGTAGAGTTGGACAGTGGATCCAGTATCTTTAATTATTGCCTTAAACTGCCGCCAAAGACAGAAGAACTTATTTGCATGCTTTGCACCCCTACATGGCACCCCTACAAGCTAGGTTAAGGTTTTGAATTGTCTCACTCTATGTCCTGACGTCATAGGCTGTCTCCTACTCATGCTCAGGCCTAACTATTCACTCACATGTGAGTCATAAATCCTCTCCCAGACTCAGTGAAATCTGAATGTCTTCCCCTCACTGCTGAGATGAAGGGTTAAATGTATTTGAATCAATTAGGTCAGCACCTAGTACAGAGAAGTCACTAAATAACCGGCAGGTATCATCATCCTTCTCAAAGGGAGGCCTTACCCAAGTCTCACCTTTTTTCTTGCTATTTTTTTAATTGAGATTTAACTTCTACACCATGAATGATACATGTATTTTATACAGTTTCGTTTTTATACTCAAGTAACCAGAACCGAGATCAAGCTATAGAGCATTTCTATCATCCAGACAGCTCTCCAAGGTCCTTTCCCTGTCAAATACCCACCTACTCTTCTCAAGGGATAACCATTATTCTGATTCTATCACCATGGGTTAGCTTTGCCTGTTCATGAAGTTCTGTAAGCCGAATCTTACAGGAGGGACTCTTCTGCATCTGATTTCTTTTGCTCAATGTAATTTCTGTGAGATCCATCCATGTTGCTTATAGTTTATTCTCTTTTTATGGTCATTTTTCATTGTATGAATATGCTACAATTTATGTATCCATTCTCCTATTGATGCACATTTTGGACTACTATAAATAAAGCTGTTATAGGTAATGTTGTATATGTCTGCTTGTGGACATACGCATTACTTTCTTCTGGACATTCTCTTGTGACAAGAATTAGTGAGGTATTGGACAGTCCTATATTTAGCTTCAGTAGACATTGATAAACCATTTTCCGGTATGGGTGAACAAATTTACACCCACACCAACAATAAATGAACATTCTAGTTGCTGCTCTCCCTCCCCAGGGCTTGGTCTTTTTTTTTTTTTTTTTTTTTTTAATTTTTTTTTTTTTTTTTGTGAAAGAAAGACAGCCCAGCAGGGGAGTGGGAGAGGAAGAAGCAGGCTCCCAGCGGAGGAGCCGATGTGGGACTCGATCCCGGAACGCCAGGATCACACCCTGAGCCGAAGGCAGACGATTAATGACTGCACTACCCAGGCGCCCCAGGACTTGGTCTTTTTAAGCCTTCTTGTGGATGTAGTCATTCTCATCTGGCTCTCACTCAGGCCATGGCACCCACTTAGTCTACTGCCTGGAAACTGGTTTCTGCGTTCCACTGAAATCTAAATCTTTTTCTTTGCCAATTAATGTCATTTTTGTCAGGGGATGTCCACCTTCAGGTACAGATGGTACCTTTTGCCAAAATTAAGTATATAATGATAAAAAGGACAACAATGAAAGCAAACAGTGATTTTTTTTTTAAAGATTGTATTTATTTATTTAAGAGAGAGAGAGAAAACACAGAGGGACAACAGTGAGAGGGAGAAGCAGACTCCCTGCTGAGCAGGGAGCCTGATGTGGGGCTAGATCCCTGGATCCTGAGATCATGACCCAAGCCGAAGGCAGACACTTAACCGACTGAGCCACCCAGGCGCTCCACAAACAGTGATTATTTATAAAGGGTCACAAACTATCCTAATGCTTTTTATACATAATGCCTTTCAATCCTCACAACAAATTTGATAATATAAGCCTCATTTTACTAATAAGGAAGACAAATTCAGAGAAATTAAGCTCCCCACTTGGCCATTGCCATTCACCCAATAGGAGTCAGGATTTACTCTCAGGAAGTTTGTTCTGGAAGCATCAAGTGCTACTGTGAGAAAATCAGGGCTGCCATTCTGTTAGCCTGTGCTTGTTCCACAGGTCTAATAATACCAACTCAACATTGGAGATTTTTGAATTCACATCATACCTGCTTTTGATAACTGGATCCCTATCCCTATTTGTGTGTCTTAAAATCAGGTTCTGCTCAATTCCAGGTGATGACAGAGGCCCTCCTTTGTCCCTTTATTTGCTTTGGATGAATCTCTTAAAATCCCCTACGTTTTAATGTCCAGCTTTCTTTATAGCAACACAAGAGTCATAGTGTCGGTTGTGGGTTTTCTTCTCTTCTGTGTCATTATACCTTCTGGGTACCATGCTCTGCTTGTTGTCCATCAAACCTGAAGTTGTTTCTGCCATGTCTCTTCCAGATTTATTCTGTATTCCAACTGGAAGATCTAGAGATTCCAGCCCTTGTTTCCCTGCCTTTTCTGACTATAGTGAACAGGACTCCTAACTTCATTTTCCCCCCCATGAATAGATAATTTAGATGTATCTGTAGATATATATACATTTTGTTACATCTATAGATATGTTTTTCTCCTTAACTCTTCAGAACTAGGTTATACTCCTGACCAAAATTGTTCTTTTTAATGTATTCATTTTCTTTATAATGCTTCCGTTCTTATCTGATTTTTTTTGTGTCTCCCTCTGTACCCTGTTTAGCCACACTCTTACTTTTCAATTCCTTTTATAATTTACTTCTCAGAATTTTAGAAACTTTAAAAAATAAATGCAGCATGGATCCTTAGAAAACATCTGAGACGGTAGAGCTTTTTAGAAGCATAGAGCTTTTTAATTATGCATATATTTCCCTACTCTTTTCAAGAATGCTTAGACATTGGCCTGAAGCAAAAAACAGATAGAAAGAGACAGCACTTCTCTTAAATCAGGGATCAGGGATTTTTGTCACTGTAGTAGCTATGTTTAATTTTGCTCATGTTTCAATTCTGTAGTGCTTATATGGTCATATTGAAAGAAATTAATAATCACATTAATTACTAATATTCATTTGAATGTGTTATTTCTTTTTTTTCAAAAACCAGATTTTTTATTTTACTTTTTTTGTTTTTTTCCAAAAACTCTGCTCTTCTGCAGGATCTTGTTCTGTTCAGGTAAGAAGGCATTGAATGAATAGACTTTGCATAATGGCATTCATTTGTTTTTTTAGAAAGTTTTGCTTCTAGATTTTGGGACTTTGTTTTAATCCCTCTTTAAACAAAGCTCTTTGAGGCTGGTTTCCTATATAGCCAATGAAACTTAAGCTCTGGATTCTCCATTGCACAAAGTCCTTTCAAGGTCTTGGGAAGGTTCCCAGTAATATATTAACACGGTCTTGGACATGCAACATTTGCAAAAGTAAAAACATTTAACTCCATTAGGTTAAGACTGTGATTTCTTCTACTCTGATATTCTTCAAAGTTGCTTTTTTTTGTATATAGTATTATTGTTATAGTAGAATTTTGGTAATTCATCTGAAAAGGGGAGTTGAGTTCAGGCTGTGTTCAAAATGGGTATAATGAGATAAATGTACATTGTTTAAAGTCAGTTATGTTACTATTTATGATCTGAGGTGTGGAATGGTGATTCTTCTGTCAGTAACTATGCCCACCCCCGAGTGTCCTGATATGCAGTTAAAAGGTCAGTGATCTAGTCAAAAAGTGCACGTGTTCTAAATCCTCAGCAGCTGAAATATCTCAATAGTAGAAGAAAAACAAGATTTGAAATACAAAGAACCAGATCATGGTAAATGGAAACTTCAGTTTACTAAGAGTGAAAATTGTAAAGAGAGGATTCAGTTCTCATTGATACCTAGTCAACACAGAGATTCTCTTCTGTCCAAACAAGAAAAAAAAAAAAAAAAGATGAAGCACTCAAAATTTATAAACATTATCATATATATCGTATGTATATCTCATGTATCTCTCTCTCTATATATCTCATATCTATCTATCTATCTATCTATCTGATAATCTTTTTGATGGGACTCTTAGGAAATAGAATTTATCAGAATTTCTGTAACAGTCAAGTAAATGCATCAATGTGCGATGCCACATATTCTGCTCAGTGTGGTGTTTTAGAGCGTGTTGTACAGCATCTGACACCTTTTATCCTGAAATGTGCTCCCAGAAAAAAATGGCAAGGAAATTGCCAACAATGCGGAGAAATAACCTAAAGAAACAAGTATTGTCTTCAAAAAAATTCTGTGCGTAATAGTCTATAAGTCAATATTAATTGCAGAAAAAGTATGTCAGATAATTTATTAACAAAATATTATCTGCTTTTTAAAAGTTAAAAATGTGACCTTTATTAATTTCTTGTTTAAGCCCGTGAATTATTTTTCCTTATTCAAATTAATGTTCATATTTTCCCTCATTTTTTTAATGGAAATCCTGTTTCAGGACTCACAAATTTGTATTTTTTTTTTTTGAAGATTTATTTATTTGAGAGAGAGAGGGAGAGAAAGAGAAAGCTTGAGTGCACGAATGGGGAGAGGGGCAGAAGGAGAGGAAGAGAATCTCAAGCAGACCACCCCCCCACCCACCCACTGAGCAGGGAGCTAGATGCAGGGTTCCATCACAAGACCCTGAGCTCATGTCCTGAGCCGAAATCAGAAGTCTAGGGCCTAACCAACTGAGCCACCCAGGTACCCCACAAATATGTATTTACTCCTGAACTCTGTGGATAGGAAAGTAAAGTAGGTTTCTACTTCTGGCATATAAGATCTAGAATTTAGGATGATTCAGGATTGACATGGAGGGAGAAGTCTTGTTATGAGAAGAATATTTTGAAAAGAATAAGAAAAAAAAAAAAAAAGCAAAGATGAGCACTGTATTAGAAAGATGGGACCGGTGGAAGGGGACTTCATAGGTGTTATTTGGGAACTTATCCACCTTTAGGAAATTATCCATCTGGGTATGCCTGGCCTGGAATATTGTTCAATGTTAACTGTACCAATGGCACCCCGTGGGGAGGCAAATGGAACTTTTTAAATCAAAATTTCTTGTGACTTGAGATCAAGCAGAAGCATAGTCTGAGAGATGGCCCCAGAGGATTCTGCTGTCCCAGCTATACCGAAATACTAAGTGCTGGCAAAAGAAAAAAATCACAAGGAGACAATAAAACTACAAACAAGAAAAGTAGGAGAGGCCATATGGGAACTACGAGGTTTTTTCTAGCATAAAATTAACTTTTTCAAATCCAGGTTTTCAGTATCTATATAAATGAGCAAGAAATATAGCCAAGGTGTTATTTTTAATGTCATGTATATATTATATAAAGATATATATTATATTTATATATGTATTATGTATTTATATATATGTATATATCCAAAAAAAAGTTGAAAATAGCTTCTTTTCTTGAGTCTCTATTTAGCTCAGTTTCATCACTGTAAAGATATCTAGCTGAAAAATCAGTAATTTTTTACCAAGCATGCATCATGCCATTTGATTTCATTTTACCAAAAAAAATTTTTAACAGTATGATTTTTTTCGTACACTCATACATTATCATGTAGGTGAAGTTGACTGAATTTATGCTAAGTATTACCCATTTCATTTAGGAGAATAATAAATCATTACTTTCTAATCCATAAAACAAAGAAAATACACCTAAGGTTAAAATCACTTGGTATTTTTCCTGCACATAGCTACATATGGAAGTCTCTTTGATTTTCACAGCTGTTATTCCAGTTTTTCTTTGACATTCATTCACATTTGAGTGAGTTATTTTTTATGTTTCTCCAGGATTTTACAAAATGAGGCTAAATTATATGTTCCTCACTAAAAATGAGTAAAATTCTATTTTTACAGGTAAACTAGGTGCCACTGAAATAACTGATTAAGTATTAATAGTCCTAAAAAAATAATTGTCTTGTACATTGTTTGATTTTTATAATTTTATTTTACTCTCCAATTTCATTCGTTCTTCTGCATCCTGTGTGATCAATATCTTCTGTTAAAAAGAAAAAAAAAAGCAACATGGTCTTTTACAGCATTGGGTGTTTTATTGCACCATTGCACCACGAGAATAACAATATTTTTTGTGAATTTTAACATAATAGATTATAAAGGCAGTTGACTCCCCCCACCCAGGACTATTCAAGCAATAAATCTTCAAAATTGATAAGATAGAATGTTTTAAATATGGAAACTTAAGGAGAACTGCCTTATAGTACCTGGGTTTGAGTTACTGTTCCATATGTATTTTGCCTTAAATAAAATAGGTGATTACTGCTAAGCATGGAAAGAAGTTAAAGTATAAGTCGATTAGAAGTAAACAAACGGGGCATCTTAATTTCATACAAGAAGAGTTGCATAATAGGGCATTTTTACCGTGGAAACAAAATGTCTTTGCCTTTCATATAAAGGAACTATGTATTTCATTTATTATTCCTTTGAACAAAGACTTTCTGCTATATTGTATATAAGCTAGTTGGACTTTAGTAGGATCTAGAATTTATCCAAGAAAAGCAAGGACAAAGGACAAAAATCACTGTACTGCATGTTTTTGAAAATGTGTTGGGGAATTATATGTGAATATATTTAAAAAGCTGAATATTTTCAATATAAAGTAAGTGATTCAGATTGAGAAGATATTAAAATGGCCAATAAATGTAATATCACATACACCCTCCCTGGTTATGAGTAAAATGCAGTATAAAGCAATCAGATTAGGAAAAAAAAATAAAGGGATTATTAATAGTCCAAATATATTGGATGAGGTGGAAGAGACATTATGGGTAGACATGTATAATGATGCAAATTTTGGAGAGGGCAGTTGGCACAACCTAAAATGGTCATACCATATGAAAGAGAAATTTTACTTATTTTTATTTCTCTTCAAAACCTTGCAACGTTTGCAGGTTTCACCTCCAGTAAATGGCCAAGGTTTTATAATATTCTAAAAGCTCTACATTCCCTGGACTCTGATCTTTTCTCCTCCTAGTTACCCATTCCTCCCTGCTCCAGCTCCATGTGTCTCTTTGATGTTCCTTCACCATGTTAGATTGGTCCAGCTTGAAGATTTGTTCTAACTTCTCTATCTGGAATGCTCTCCCCCCATATATCTGTTCAGCTAACTTCTTTACCTACTTTGGCCTTTGCTCACATCTTAAAATCTCAAAGAGGCTTACCTTGGCTATCCTACTCAGAACTGTATGTCCTTTCCTACCCTTTCCCTTCCACAATGTCGGTCTTTTTATTATTTTTCAATGATTTATCCCTAGTGTCTAGAACCCACTTTAACATATATTTATTAAATAGAAGCATTATGTATACCTTATGTACATAAAGTGTTCCCAATTTTAGCATTGCTTAGTAATAACAAAATCTAGAGATATCCTAAATATCCATCAGTATAAGCCATAGTTGTACTCATTCTAGTAAATATTATACAAGATTTTTTTCAAAGATTTTATTTATTTATTTGAGAGAGAGAGAGCATGAGCCAGGGCAGGGGCCAAGGGAGAAGCAGACTCCCCACTGAGCAGCCGGAGGCAGGGATCGATCCCAGGACCCTGAGATCATGACCTGAGCCAAAGGCCGGCACTTAACTGACTGAGTCACCCAGGCACACCAGGAAATATTATACAAGATTTAAATTAATGTGGAAGAGATATACATTCTCACATAGAAAGATACCAGAAACGATATCCTCTTGTTGGATTGTCTCCTTTATTATTATATAGTATCCTTCTTTGTCTCTCGTTATAGTCTGTTTTAAATTTTTTTCTTTATCATTATTTTTCTGCCATTTTAATTACTGTGTGTCTTGGTTTAGACCTCCTTGGGTTGATTTTTTTGGGAGTATCTCTGTGCCTTCTGAATCTGGATATCTTTTCTTCCCCAGCTTCAAGAAGTTTTTAGCTATTTTTTCTTCAAATTAATTTTCTGTCCTTTTTCTCTCCCTTCTTCTGGGATCCCTACAATATAAATGTTATTATATTTGATGGAGTCACTGAGTTCCCTGAGACTATTCTTGATTTGCACAATTTTTTTTTCCCTCTCATTTACTCAGCTTGATTACTTTCCATTACTCTGTGTTCCAGGTCATTAATTCATTTCTCTGCTTCTTCTAGCCTGCTATTTATTCCATCCAGTATATTTGAAATTTCAATTATTGTGTTCTTCATCTCTGATTGGTTCTTTTTTATCTCTGTGTGAAAGATCTCACTGATACCTTCCACTCTTTTCTCAAGTCCAGTGAGTATCTTTATGATCATTACTTTAAATTCTCTATCAGGTATATCGCTTATCTCCATTCAACTTAGGTATCTTGCTATGATTTTGTCCTGCTCTTTCACTTGGGATATATTCCTCTGCATCCTCATTTTGCCTAACTCTCCGTGTCTGTTTCTCTGTGTTAGAAAGTCAAGTAGGTCTCTTGCTCTTGAAAGTAGTGGGTGAGGCACGTACTTTTAACAAGATGGTGCTGGTCTTCTTCCACAGGAGACACACAGTTGCTGTAGAGACCAGGGCCAACTGGGTGCTCAATAAAACACGCATGGGCAGGTGGGGGTGCAGCTTTAACAAAGGTGTGTGTCATCCATGAGAGGTTGGGAGGTGCAGTGTTGGCAAGGTTTGCTCTGGTCTTCTTGGGGAGGAGGCTGACAGAGCTGGGGCTGAGGGAAGACTGGCTGGAGGGGGCAAAGTGCAATGTAAGCAAATGAGTTATGAATGCCAACACCTCACCGGTTCCTACAGGGGGGCATGTTATTATGCTGGGGAGGAGTGGAGGAGGGAAATGGTGTCTGTCAGCTCCTTTGTTCCTGGAGAGATCTCTCAGCAAACTCTGAGATGAGTTGCTGACTCTTCCCTTCATATGCCCCAGGTGTCTTTCAGACTGCTGCTTCTAACCAATGGTTGCTAAGTACATCTTAAAAAACCATGCATATATTGTAGATAGTTTAGTGGACTCCTCTTCCCGAAGGCTATACTGAGAGATGTAGCAATTGAATACAGAAGTCAGAGAGAAAATGACATGGGTTTTTTTTGGTGGGGGCGCAAAATTCAAGTCTGAATACCGTGATTTCAGAAGGCTTTATTTAGAACAGTGATAGAAAATGCTACTAAAATAGACATAGTAGTGGTGTTTTCAGGCTTGAATAAAGACTCTTTCACCAAATGTTTTTATAACTCTGTGAAGCTAATTTCCTTGGGCTCAGTTACATAGATGTGAGTAAGGTGTGGTTTAGTAACTTGAGTTCTGTAGAAAAAAAGGAGAGTGATTTGATTTCTAACCTAGTTGATATTTTAGAACCAATATAAATATAAAATTTAATTGGAATAAAAATAAATATTGATCTTAAATATCAGTCTAACCCAACCACAACACACACACACGCTCACATGTGTGCTGACACAGAAGCACATGGGCACTAGAGGAAATCCCTATGCTTTAGACGTGTAAGAGAGAAAAAGAAAACTATGTGAAGCAAACAAGATACAACTATTTCAGGAAAGCCTGCAAAGAGTTGAATATATATTTACCTATGCTTCGCTAAGGAAAAGCATAATAATCAATGTTTATTTATGAAATGTTATACTGTTATTGTTAAGAAGATCCATGCTGATCTAATGACTTTTTTTTTTTTTTTTTTTTTTTTTTTTTTTTTTTTTTTTTTTTTTTTGGTTAATCAATTGTCTCATGACCATGGGAGAGATTTGCCTGTCCAAAGTCAAAATGGTCCTGTGGCAGTTTCTCTCTTAGAGCCTCAGGGAGCCCCCGTGAGCACCCACAGCTGTCAAACCATCACAGGTTACAGGGTTCCAACTGAGGTGTTTGTTAAGTAAATTATTTAGAGTGAGTGGAACAGTTTTCCTGTTCCTCAGGATGGGTGGAGCTCTTGCCTACCTGCTCATTCCGTCCACCAAGCAGTCTCCAGTGTGATTTCAACTGAAGATACTGTTTGTGTGGTTCATTCAGAATAGGTCTCCTCTGCCTCCTTCCTGTGATTTGCTTTCCATGAATGAAGAGAAACCCCTTACATCTTAGAGTACTTTGAGGCTGGTCACAAATGGTCTTTAAATACTGTTACTGTCCCCTGCTTGCCATGAAAACTGAGCAAGGTCAACCCAATATTGGTCAGTTTTATCTTTTCTACAAATTAATAATATTTCTCTTCTAGATTCTAGTTTTTCTCTCATGTATTAAAAACATAATCTGAATTCTTATTTTCATACATTATTTTGAAAATGTTCTTATACACACTATGTAAAACAATAAGATTATGAGTATCATTGAATAAGATTCAAGTGTGTGAATGACTACCATGTTTTAAGTTTGTTTGGTTTGGTTTTTGTCATGGCATTGATTAGTTTGAGCTTCTGTTGCCTTCATTAGAGTCATGAATGTCTGTCAGTGACTTGAATGAGTATATATGAGAGAGCTTAAAATAAGTGCTCTGTGGTATTATTATAAATATTGTTGCATACTAATATTCAAATTCATACATATGCTAACATTTCAAACAACTACATTTCCAAAGGAAATATTATTATTATGCAAAATTTTAGTCCATTTAGTTTTATATTGAATGAACAGAGGATCATCTAATTCTCTAAACTTCCTAAGAAAAAATCATACTGAAAGTCACAGTGAAGGAATACACGTGATGCAGATGTAACTTATCTGTAATCATAGCATCTCTACAGATGGTTTAACCTTGAAAAGAAACCTTTAGGCAGCAGATTTATTCCCCACATAATTTGATTATCAAATTATGAGCCTTGAGCTTACACATTTTTAGAATGAGCAGTCTTGTCTGTGTGTCTGTGTCTGTCTACCCACACACATGCACTCACCTAGAATACATATATATTTATATTTACTTGACCTATAAACTTTGAAAGTTCTCACTGTGTATCCAGGGCATTTCTGTTTTCTTCATTTCTCCTTAAAAATAAAATATAAAATCAGTCAGTGATCTCTAATACCAAGAAAAGTATAAAGATTTTATAACCTTAACCTTCCTACAACTATTTTTGTTCTAGATTTTTGTGTTTAGAGTAGGTTGCTCTTGCCCCATAAAAAACAAAAACAAAACGGTGAAGGAGGAAGAGATGTGGAAAGAGGAGAGACAGAAATACAAAAGGTGTGTAGCAGTGCATTTCAAAGTCACATTTCATTTTCCCTTAATTTTTTTTCCCCAATCCTGTTTATCATTTGGTGGAAAATAAAAGCAATCCGGATGTGAAACTAACAGACAAGTTATGAAATTACAGAACTAGTAATGCATTCTAAGATCTAAGACTGGGGGATTTAAGGATTTGGTTTCAATATCCATTGAAATTAGACTTTCCTGCATATATTTATTGGATAAATAGCTGTGCCAGTTGAAAACTAAAGTAGCAACTTGGTAACAACAAGATGACATGTGAATTATCCAAGTTTGAGAATAGCAAGTTGAGGGAAGAAGTTGAACAATTGCAATTACAATGTTGCAGTTGACCTCCCATTGTTGGAAGGATGCCACTGACACTGCTGCTTCCCTTGATTAACACGCATCTCCTACAGCTCCTGGACCACTGAAAAGTGACATTTTACATTTTCAAGGTTGGTTATTAATTTAATCTGTGTAAACATTGATTCATAATCTGTAATGGGCATGCCCATAATTTCAAATGAAAATGACATATGCAAACTGTGGAAATATGACAAACCAACTACTCAAGATTCCAGCAATCTAAACTGTGAAATATGTGCTCATAATGCGGGGTGAAAAAAACATGCTAAAGCTACTGATTGCCTTTCTAGAAAGTGCTGAGTGAAAGCTTAAATGGGGTTTGTAACCCTCAGGGTGAGACTATCTCCTGGTGCAACGGAAGAAGTTCCACTGTGAGCTGTGTCATGACTGGCACTTGGCACTTCTCCCCAGATCAAGGGAGGAATAGTCCAATTCTAAGGCACAGAAAATTGCCTGGAAGCCAATGTCCTGTTTTATAACCTTTTTTAATAATGAAGATGAAGAAGAAGATAAAGATGATAATGGCCTCTTTTTCTAGTATGTTGGCCATGTTGGGGTGGGGGCAAGGGGTAGGAAACTCGCTAACATAACATTTATTGAATGTTGGGAGCATGTTACTTATTTTGTTATTACAGAAAGGCCAGCTATGTGGGAGTTGCCAAGACTCCTGATAGAAGTTTTGAGTCTCCTTTCCATCTGTGGTAGAGGGAAGTGCAGTGCCTCTCCCTTTAGTAACACTGAGGTCTCACATCTGTTTTAGGAATATTTGCTAAGATTCCTTGCTTCCACTAAACACTGCTTCCTGCCCTTATCTCCTCTCTCATTCTGAGTTGCTTTCTCTCAGTCCTTGAATCCCTTGTGTGTAGTGATGAGAAAAGGCAGAGTAGGGGGCAACCCCACTTTCTTTTAATACTTCCCAAAGTGCAACTAGCATGAGATGGATCCTGAAAATTGTGGGTAATGATGGAGTGAGCACCAGGCACAGCTCAGAAACCAATGCAACATTTAATACTTTAGAAGCCAGCCTTATTTTTGAAAGTCTCTGTCTCAACCTGCTATGAGATATTTTCTATGTGCCAAGTTTCTTTTCGTTGCTTCCTGGTTCCCACCATTTTCTGAGTAATTTCTCTCCTTATACCTCTCTATTTATTATCCCCTCTTCACTTCCCCTCTCCCCCATACTAACTCCTTCAGGCTACCTCTCCTTTCTCTTTTTGGATTTTTTTTAATCCATTTTTTTTTAAATGATGACTCATTTTCGACCTAAAGACACGTGCAGATTGAAAGTAAGGAGATGAGAAACATTTGTCACACAAATGGAGTCAAAAGAAAGCTGGGGGCTCCTGGGTGGCTCAGTCATTAAGCGTCTGCCTTTGGCTCAGGTCATGATCCCAGGGTCCTGGGATCGAACCCCATATCGGGCTCCCTGCTCAGCGGAAAGCCTTCTTCTCCCTCTCCCACTCCCCCTGCTTGTGTTCCCTCTCTCCCTATCTCTCTCTGTCAAATAAATAAAATCTTGGAAAAAAAAAAAATAAAGAAAGCTAGAGTAGCAATACTTATATTGGACAAATGAGACTTATTTAAAACAAAGGCTCTAACAAGAGACGAAGAAGGGCATTATATAATCATAAAGGGGTCAGTCAAACAAGAAGATGTAACAATTGTGAATATTTATGCACCCAACATGGGAGCACCCAAACATATAAAACAATTAATAGCAAACATAAAGGAACTAATTGATAATAATACAATAATGGTAGGGGACTTTATCACCCTAGTTGCATCAATGGACAGATCATTTAAACAGAAAATAAACAAGGGAAGGGTGGCTTTGAATGACACCCTGGACCAGATGGACTTAACAGATACATTCAGAACATTCCATCCTAAAAGAGCAGAATACAAATTCTTTTCAAGTGTGCATAGAACATTCTTAAGAATACATACACTACTGCTTTGACTGATATGAATAATTGGTACTAGGAGTTTAGTAGCCAGACTCTGGAGTTAAACTTGGCTTGAGTATTTCAAGTCTGTCACCCACTAGCTGTTGACTATAGACAAAACATTCATCCTTGGTGAACCTTTGCTTCCTCATGGGAAGTCATTTGTATCTATAATCGAACCTCATTATTCTCAGATTCTGTATTTGCAAATTCACTTTGTAGCCCTCCCCACTCCCCAGGTAAGCCGCCTGTCTGTTTAACACTGTGTTCTGGAGCCCATCCTTACACATCTAAATAGTTAAAAGTATTTTGCTAAAAAAGGAAAAAGAAAGAAGGAAGGAAAAAAAAATTGAAGCCACTTATTCATTCTCTTCCCTCATCTGCTATCTTTTATAAAAATAATCACCATAGTCCTTCAAGAAAGGTTATAATATATCCACTTTTCAAATATGAAAATAAGGCTCTAAGGTATTAATGAAGTGGCCCAGTTCACACTACTATGTGGCAGAGCTTTTATTAAAACTGGTCTGTAAAGCCAGAGCTCTGTGTGTGTGTGCATGCATGTATGTACGCTGTCTGCATGTATGTTTATATAATATTTTAGACAAGACCCTGTATCAAATGCACCATGCAGGACCAGCATTCTTAAAAATATCAGATAGAAAATACAGAAGAGCTTATTGGTTATCAAATGTTGTTAGGCGAACAGTTCAAGTTTTTCTGAGTATTATGATCATATCTGTTTTTCAGATTGATAAATTCCCTTATGTATCACATTTCCCATCTTTTTTTTTTTTTTTTTTCCTCTCCTCATGGCCCAGAGATGTCCTTTGACTATCACTATTGCAAACTTGGCCCTGAAAAGCAGGCAGCTTAGTTTGGGCTCAAGCCACCTCCTGTTGGTAGATTGTATATGGGCTGAGGATGATACCAGCCCAGGGAGTGCAGCGAAGAAGCAAAACACACTCCTACAGACCCACCCAAATACAGAGCCCATCTTGGTCTTCCACAGATCATTCGTCATATGGGTGTTTTAAATACACCAGATGAGATGGCACTAGAGTATCTCTACTTACAAATGGTTTATTTAACTTTCCATTCCCAGCTTCTGGCCCATTTTTAACAGAAATGTGCAGAAACATTGTACATTCTTGAATAAGAGAAAACAGGAGGGACGACTTAAAGATATGATTTAATATGTAGTTAAGGCATCAGATAAATAAAAGTGATTTTTTTCTTATGATGAATAATGATCAAACATTGAATTACCAATGGTCAAAGTCAAAAGTTAGTCAGAATAGTTAAAAATCATCAAAGTTCATGAATGGCTGATTTATTTGAGAAACACACACACACACACACACACACACACAAAGAGCCAGGACTGTAGGAGAAATCTCAACTACATAACTATCCAGAAGTCCAGATTAGAATACGAGATGCTATTTTTTTGTGAATCACTTGTAAGTTTTAAATCCTTCATGTAACTCCATCTGTAATAGGTTGAATGGTGGCACTGAAAAGATGAATGTCAATGTCCTAACCTTCAGAACCTGTGAATATGAATTAATTTGGAAAACAGAAGGCTTTTTGCAGATTTAAGTTAAAGATCATCCTGGATGTAGGGTTGATCCCAAATCTGATGACAGGTGTCCTTATAAGAGAAAGGCCCAGGGAGATTTGAGACTCAGACACACAGCAGAGCAGGTCATGTAAGGATGAAGGTGCTGATTAGAATCATACAGGCCCCATGTAAGGAGCAGTGAAGTCACCAGAATCTGGAAAAAGGATGGGAGGATTGTTCTCTAGAGCCTTTTGCCTGCTCCTTGATTTCAGACTTCTGGCCTCCACAGCTGTCATAGAATAGATTTTTCAACCACTCATTTTATAGTAATTTGTTATGAAAGTTCTAGGAAACTAATCCTCTGCCTGTATCTATAATAAGAATAATAATTCTAGATGTTTGGTAAAAGTCTCATAAGCTATAGTAGACATTTTCATGCAAAGATGATAAGGATACAAATTAGTCAAAATTTTATGGAAAGTCTTTGGCAATTATAATCTGAGTCATTTATGTTTAAGGTTATATTATTTGATAAAATAATTCTGCTTTAAGACTGTCTCTTATGAAGTGATCAGAAACTTAGCTCTTAACACCTTTCCCTTAGAAATTCTCATATAGTTGGTCTGTAGTGGGGCCCAGGAATCTATATTTTTAATAAGTACTCTGAATGTTACCTGCCGGGTTTTAAAAAAACCAGTATTACAATTTTGAATTTTTCTGTTTTATATATAAGGTATGAGAATCTACTACATTTATTGATTTGTTATAGAAATAAAACGGAGTATTAAAGAAATGGTGAACTGTGCTTCTATTTGAATTATGAAATCAAATTTATTTAGTGATTCTTTTTCACATTTTATGTAGATTATACATTCTCTAAAATAATTGTGCATTGTATTCACAATCAGAAACCAGCTCTATAGAGATCATTTTGCTATAATGTGATCAGTACTATAATAGAGGTACATATAATGATGTGTGTAAACAGGGTACAATAACAATAAATTAGTTTTACCTGAGTTGGGAGGTCATCTGGGATGTTTTACAAGAAGTTGACATTTATACAGGAACTTGAAGAAGGCAAGAACATTTCAGAATGAGAATAAAAAATCAAAGAAATTGAGAGCTAAAAGTGCATGTTTCATAGTAATAAAATAAATTCTATAACATGTTAGTATTTTTCACAAATTGTAGTTGACACACAATGTTACATTAGCATCAGGTGTATCATACAGTGATTGGACAACTGTATATGTTATGCTCACAAACGTAGCTACATCTGTCACCATACAATATGGTACGTTAACGTTTGTGTTAGCAGAGTGTTATTAAAAAGGAGTCAGATTTTGCAGGGGCCTGTAGAGCAGAAGAATATTTCTTTAAGAAACAGTGTGACCAGATGAGTGCCCTAGGAAGCTAGTCATACTGGGAGGATGAAAAAAGGGGAAGAAGTCGAGTTTGTCTTTAAGCAGATACAAAATGACAAGGATAGAAGGAGGTGAGAGAACAGGAAAAATATTCAAGTGATCATCACCTTTACTAAAAAAAAACAAAACAAAACAAAACAAAAACAAAAACAAAAAAAACCTCTACCTTATATTCTCCTTCATGCATACCGTTTTTGAAAATATTAGTAGCCTCATACAAAGCTGGTTACAAATCAGGTCGCTAGGGAAATCCTAGGCAACTGACTTAATAAAAGGGTGCATGAGATTCACTTAAAGCAATTGTCGAGCAGCTATATTTTCGGCAGTCTGTAATGCTCCTCCTCCTTAAGGCCTATGAACATCACCCGGAAAGTTTGTTAAAACAGATTTCTGGGTTCTACTTCACTGCAAGAGACTCTGATTCAGAAACTCTGAATGGGGTTTGATAATTTGTACTTCTACCAAGTTCCTAGACAATGCTGATAGTCTGGAACTCAGAACACATGACAAATAACTGAGCTTACCTGAAAGCCTGACAGAGACTTAGAAATAAAAACATTTAATAGCAGCGCATAATAAAAAGTCTGCACGTTGGAGTTTATAGGGTTGGCATTACAGCCTAATTATGTCATTAAGTACCAACATTGTTTTTATGCTTCAGATTACCCATGTTCAGCAAGCTGGCTTCTCTTCTATCTTTGGGAATAATGTGTCATATTGCCCAAATGATTGTCACATCTCTAGAAGTCGGAAGGGGGAAGGAGAAGCAAAAGATTATCAAGGCAGCAAAAATATTTCCCTTTTTTAAATCTCTATTTGTACTAGAAAAATAATTCCTGAAAACCCAGAAGACTTCTTATCTCTATTTCTAAATCTGTCATATGATGTGGCTATCTCTTGTTGCAGTGGTGGCTGAGAAATTGTGTATGTGGTGTTTGCAACCTGTAACGTGGGCAGATTATGCCAGTAAGAGGGAGAGAAGGAAAGGATTAGTGGCTAGGCAACCAACCATATTGAGCACATTCTGGAAAGATAAAGGAGAAGTTTATTTGGTTTAGAGTGAGTCTAAACATCATTCTTGGAGAAGAAAATAATATGCAGAGTTATGAAAGAGCACAGAGTATCCAGGAAATGGAACAAAATATATATTAACTAGAATATAGAGTACATAGAAGGAAACTGTCAGGGAGATGAAACTGCAGAGAGAGGTAGCATCTTTTTTTTTTTTTTTTGCAATTGTATCTACATTTTGTAGTTACCATACACGTATTCATATTTAGTACAAAAGTATGTTTTATCCCAAGGTATGATTGTGGGATTCTCTTTCAAAATGTTCAGTGATGATTAAGAAAACTCTTTCTAGGTATCAGCCTCCTTTGCTGATGGGTCCCACTGAATCATAAGTATTTGGTAGAGCTGATTACTGAAATATACACAGCCTTCCACTGCATCTTCATTCTTTCTGCAAATGTGGCCATATTTATATGTGTAGGCCTCAAAAGCAGAGAGAAGGGAGGAGCTTGGAATTGCAGGGAGAATCTAGTCCTTCTTTTCACCAGCAGTGAGTAAAGGAGAGGAGCTTGTGGCTAAAAGCTGCTGTAGTGTCTGCCTCCCCCTCGGCTGCCAGTTTATCAGATCCTTAGAACATGCAAAGTTGGAGTAAACATGAGCCAGGATCCATTTCTCTTGTTAGATGTTTCCACCTTGGGAAATAATAGAAATTCACGCCTCTGGTGACAGTGTTTCCTTTTACCCCCAAGTAACCTGTGGTTATCATTTGCTGGGATCAGAACCATTTAACATTTTAATAGGTCTCTGCCAGTGTCTTCTAGAGTGAAAGTGAAAAATCAGTGTGGTAAGGTTTCTAAAACACTGTGAAGTCCTGAAAGGAAGAGATTAATACAAATGATTTCATTATTCTAAAGATGCCTTTGGACTTTTCCCTCATGATATCACAGATATCATACAGGCCTTATAGCTCTCTCCCCCCTTGCTTCAGAATCTGACTACATACAATTTGCAGAATGGCAGGATCTGAAACCACTCAGCATAAGAAGCTTGCAAAATCAATATAACTCCTATCAGTCAGAGACGCCAAGGACAAGATTCATTTCATGCATCACACAGAATGCAAAGCTATGGATTCCTCTACTCCTAGTGAAATGTATTTCTGTACAGATACATGAAGTTAATAAAAACTTAACACATTGATTGTGTATTGGCAGGACTGTTTTTCTCTGTGATTAATGATCTCACATTCCACGCCAATGCTATAGCAAACCCTTCTGAAATTGTTTACTACTTTTTGAAGGTAGCCTAGCCATCTCTCTCCCTCTCCTCCTCCTCCTGCTCGCACTCTTTCTCCTCTAAATAAATAAATAAAACCTTCAAAACAAAAAAATCTAGAACAAAGTATCTCTTTTCCTAGGATATACTCTCCCTGCACAGCATATATTTCTAGACTCTACAGTGATGAGCACATTTCTGACAAAATACCTACCATTGACAAAATACATGCAAATGTTTTTGCCCCACTTATGTCATCACTGACTTCAAGAGCCATCTTATATTTGAAGACAATATGGAAAAAAAACAAAGTAAACATCCCAAATGGCCCTTCCTTCAAGAGCAGGGGTTCTCTACAAAGACACTGCAGCTCATGAGATGTCTGCACTGATCTTAGTGTCCACTTCCTACAAAGAGTTTACGTGCCCTTTGAAATACTATGTAGCTTTGTTAATTTGTTAAGTGTGTGGAAATTATTCTAGAGTGTTCATATTTTCATAAGACTATCAGTGAGGCTGATAATCCACAAAAATTTTAAGAGCCATTGCTTATGAGCCATTACAGTGCTGATACACATTCAAACTCTAAAGTCAGGATGTAGGGGCGCCTGGGTGGCACAGCGGTTAAGTGTCTGCCTTCGGCTCAGGGCGTGATCCTGGCGTTATGGGATCGAGCCCCACATCAGGCTCCTCCACTATGAGCCTGCTTCTTCCTCTCCCACTCCCCCTGCTTGTGTTCCCTCTCTCGCTGGCTGTCTCTATCTCTGTCGAATAAATAAATAAAATCTTTAAAAAAAAAATAAAGTCAGAATGTAACACAAAAGTACCCCTAAATGTTCCCGAATATTCTGTATGAATAGCCTGTCTCTCAATTAGTCCAATAGAAGTATTTTGTTTCCCTTTTCCTCAGGACCGGAAAGATTGCTTTTTCTTTGTTGGAGCATCAGCTGAACTCAGTGGCTTGTATTTAGGACTATGTTGTCACTGGGAAGGGAAGAGGTTGTTTCTTTAAATAAATCATGTCCAGCATGGCATGATGTTTACATTATAAGGGACATAAAGCCTTCTGTCTCACACTTTCCCCCAGGCATTTACTCAAGTGGCAGGCATAATTATTAGCACTCTCTCTCACACTTCCTTTCCCTTATTTAAAAAAAAAGTTAAGTGACTACTTTTGGGGAAATGTAACTAAAAACACAATTTCCTCCCAACCAAGAAATATAGAAGGGAAATAAAATATTTTTTTTCTTGCTGAGTAAGCATTAAAACAGAATACTATGTGCATGGCAGGCAATCTGCTAGAAGTTTAGAAAGACAGAAAGAAATCTCATCCTTTTATATAGCCAAGCAGATACAACTTATTCCAGATATTTTCTTAATATACATGAAATTAGTTCTTAAGTAACAGGACTCCACAGTACCATTTTTCACACATAGTTTGTCCTAAATTAATTTGGTGTTTGGGGTGTCCACCTGCATTAGGAAATTGGCTTTACCCAAAGGAAAAATAAAGTTTTTAAGCTTTATGACAAGAGGTAGTTTTGTAACCTTGGGGAGGTACCAGCTACAGTTAGGTTCCTACATTCCCACAGAAACTGGGAGATAGGGGTACTAGCTTTCTTTCTTTTTAAAATTTTTTTAAAGATTTAATTTTTTAAAGGAATCTCTACACCCAACATGAGGCTTGAATTTACAATGCCCAGATCAAGAGTGTCATGAGCTACTGACAGCTAGCCAGGTGCCCCGCTTTTCTTTTTTTTTTTTTTCTTTTCTTTTCTTTTCTTTTCTTTTCTTTTCTTTTCTTTTCTTAATTTAAATTCTAGTTAGTGAACATGCAGTGTAATACTAGTTTCAGGTGTATAACATAGTGATTCAACACTTCCTTACATGACCTGGTGCCCATCACAAGTGCACTCTTTAATCCCTATCACCTATTTGTACCATGCCCCCACCCACCTCCCCTCTGGTAACCATCAGTTTATTCTCTATAGTTAAGAGTCTGATTCTTGATGTGCCTCTCTTTCTCCCCCCATGTTCATTTGTTTCATTTCTTAAATTCCACATATAAGTGAAATTGTATGGTATTTGTCTTTCTCTGACTTATTTCACTTAGCATAATACTCTATAGCTCCATCCACATCGTTGCAAATTGCGAACTTTCATTCTTAATTATGGCTGAGTAATATTTCATTGTATGTAGAGACCACATCTTCTCTGTTTGTCAGTGGTTGGACACTTGGGCTGTTGCCATAATTTGGCTATTGTAAGTAATGCTGCTATAAAAATTAGGGTGCATATATCCCTTTGAATTAGTATTTTTGTATTCTTTGGGTAAGTACCTTGTAGTGCAATTGCTGGATCATAGGGTAGCTCTATTTTTAACTTTTTGAGGAACCTCCATACTGTTTTCCAGAGTGGCTATACCAGTTTGCATTCCCACAAATAATGTAAAAGCATTCCCCTTTGTCCACATCCTCACCAACACCTGTTTCTTGTGTTGATTTTAGCCGTTCTAACAGGTGTGAGGTTATATCTCATTGTAGTTTTGATTTGCGTTTCCCTGATAATCAGTGGTTGATCATCTTTTCACGTGTTGACCATCTGTATGTCTTCACTGGAAAAATGTGTATTCATGTTTTCTGCCCATTTTTAATTGACTTTTCATTTTGGGGGTGTTAAGTTTTACAAGTTCTCTATATATTTTGGATACTAACCCTTTATCAGATATGTCATATGCAAATATCTTCTCACATTCAACAGGTTACCTTTTAGTGTTGTTGATTACTTCCTTTGCTGTTCAGAGCGAAGCTATCTTTCTTGATGATGACAGTTCAAAGAGATGGTTCCCAGGTCAAATGAGAAGAATATTCCTAGGTCTCAAAGCTGGCTAGTGGTTTATTTAGCTCTTAAGAAAAATTACATATATTTCAAAGAGAGAAAGAGCTTAAATTTTTCTTAAGTAAATGCTCTGAGAAAGAGAGAGTCTTTTCCCTTATTTTCAACAGGGAAAATTAAGCCTCTTATTATGAACTTCATAAATTTTTATCAGTTTGTGAAATATAATTTATTTCACAGATATGGATGCTGAGGCTAGAGAGTTATAATGATTTCCTAATGTCTAACTAGCTGGTTAGTGACAACATCTGGAAATCAAATTTTTATTTTCAAGTTTTATATCTAATGAATAGGCTACAATATGCATCGTGACAGTGATATTTCTCTACTATTTATCTTTTTTTTTTTTTATTCTTCCTATGTTTTCAGTCCAGAGAGTATTCCTCTAATAAGGGTTTTCTTTTCTACGTACAAGCATCAGGGGATTCATGCAGTGCCTACATCACTATGAGAGGTCAAGGTGGATGGTAATGTCTAAGTCAATATATTGGATGTGTTTATTTGGGAAAATTTAGGGATTTCTTTTTATTTCTTATGTAATACTTTTAATCTGAGGTCTTTATGCACATGTACATACACATATAATTTTATATAAAGACAACAAAGTCTATCTTTTCCTTTTCTTTGTTTGCTTATACCTTCCTTTCATAGGTTTCCTCTCCCTGCAGCTCTCCTCTGCCCTCTCTTAACCTCTTTGATTTCAAATTGTTGTCCTTACTAACATGATCCTATCTATATAGGCACATTCAGACACAAACACATATTTGTACATTCACAGGGCATGATTCATTATTCCTAGTGTTACATAAATGCATCGTACCTTTAATTTTTCCTCTTATTACTTTAAAGTACCTCATGGCTCTAATTGACATGTAACTTAACCTTAAAATGATATATACAGTGTCATGTTGTCAAAATCAGAGCCAGACAGTAGTTAAAGCAATAAAAACAGATTTTTATTCAGGGACTGTTGCAGTTGGGGAAAAAGAGATGTCTGTATAGAACAGGCTCAATTTTGAATATAGCATGGACACATAATGATTTATGGCTAAGGAGTGTGGTGGGGTCAATGGATGGAAAATGATGAAGAGGAAACATCAGGGGGTACAGGAGGGTTCTGGCCAACCCAACTTGACAGGATTCTTGCTGAAACCAGGCCAATGTTGTCAGATATTACCTGGAGAATGGTGGAGGACGAGGAATTGGATCTGATCTCCAAGATGTCCAGATACTAGAGGTGGGGGTTCTGGGTAAACTGATTTAGCAAGATTCCTGCCACAACTTGTTGCTATGGTCCTGGCAGATGCTGGGGATCTTGACTAAAGTCCTTGTCAGTGTCTGTAACATAATTTATCCAGAACTCTTATTTTGTTTCCAGATATTTATGATCAATGCTCCTTTAAATTTATGTTCACAAGGACCGGGACTTTTATTTCGATGAATACACTCTCAAGTATAGGATTGTTGGGGGAAGAGTTTTTTTTTGTTTTTTTTTTTTTTTTTTTTTTTTTTTTTTTAGTTTAAAATACTCTTGGCCAAAAGCCTTGCAATACTTCAGGTTTTGACTGTATTTATATGTGAGACCCTCCCTCCCCCAAAGGATACTCTTCTAGCCATCTGTTACACAAGGGCACAGAATGAATTCTGCCACACATCTGCAGTTGGCTTTGGCTTCTTCTCTTCGTTTGCAGTGGTAGACCTTGAAAGAAAAATACCATGCAAATATCCTGGTGGTCACACTAATGTTGAGTCTGATAAAAAGAAAAGGGAAAGA
>NW_024424786.1:12068969-12101540 GCF_017311325.1 Ursus maritimus
GTGGCTTCAGATAATACAGAGGACTTTTAACAGAACAATCCATGACCTTTCTGCCAAGATTCAGAGAAGTTTCATAGGCCTCCTGAATTTCCTGAGGGCAGACATTGCAAGTGTTTCCCAGGCTAAACTCCCCATGGTCACCAATTTAATATCCTGGCCAAGCCAAGAAAAAATCACTTTTATTCAATCTGTTTACCTATGAAATATAAGAATGTACTCTTTGGAACAGCCTTGACAACTGGAGGGAGAATAATTTAAGTCTTTCTTCCTTTTGATATACTTTTGAGTTATTAATCTGACTATATATATTCCTAAATATATCTTTCTTGGCAATTCACAGAGAAGTAAATTTCCCATAGAAAGCATTTAAAACTCCTGAGCATGGTATTGAAGAATTTTGATAATTTGGATTTTACCAATTTCTTCAGGTTTTACCCAATAGCTCAACAAGTACCTTATAGGCACTTTAGACTATGTTTCTTGCTGGTTTATAATATATATGCACTCAGCACTTCCCTTATACATTGCCATTACTTACATAATTTCCGTCTCCTTATGATACCTTTCCTTCTACTGCATTTAATAATCCTATGCATCATTCAAGGCCCAACTCAAGTATGTTTTTTCCATGAAATTTTCCATTGATCATTTAGCCTGAAGTTGAGCTCTCTTAATGCCTTACTCCTATCACATTTTGTCATATGCTATCCTCATCATGCTGTGTGTTCTTTTTTACCTATATATTACATGCTACTGGATTAGGGATAATGTATTGTTAATGTTTTGTTTTGTTTTGTTTTCCCCAAAGATTCCTATATGTAAGAGGAACTGAGAAAATATTTATAGGGTTCATTTGTTATAGAGCCCATATATGTGATATTTTGTCATCAAAGATACCTAGGGTTAAAAACTAATCATTTACTATCTGTGTGACCTTGGAAAAATTATATCTGAATCTTGGAGAAATTATTCTCCTTTCTTCCTTGCAAAATGAATATAATGTCACTTACATTTCTGAGAAATTATAAGACTTAATGATATATATGTAAAACGTCTGCTACATGTCTGACATATACTTGTATATAATAAATGCTGGGTAGTGTTCTTTTAAGAATAAATGACAGGAAACTATGGTCATGGCTGCCATAATAAATGATTCTTTAAATGTAGGCAGAAATGCTGCAAACACGTTGAATGGAAGTTTGCATTTCTGCAATTATTATTTTTGTTATATTTCTGTGGGAAAAGCAAACCTTGAGATCTCATGGCACTACTCCAGATCTTTGAATTTTATGAGGCTTAAATCTGCAGGCATTGGACAGACTCTGGAGGATTTTTTTCACCTAAAACAAAAGCTAAAAAAAACAAAGTGCAGTTGAAACATTAAAACATCACTCCATGATAAGCATTATCTTTATCGTATTTGCATTTAGAATAAACTGAGAAATATTGGTTCTGACTGGGCATCAAAGGAGCAAAAAGTGTGAGGAAGGATTCCAAGAATGATGGGGACAAGTCGCAGGACACAGGGCCAGTTTGTAGAAGCTTTCACTGGCCTCATCTAGGATCATCATCAAATTAAATAATTATTACTAGGAAAAGGAAGAGATACATGGTTCCAAGAACTCATTATTCTATACAGACTAGTATATAATTATTATAATAAATATAATATAATAAATGTAATAAAAATACTATCTCTGATAATTAATTTTAAAATGAAGGAGTGGATAGAATATATGACATCCAAATTCAGAAAAGAAAGAAACTATATAGCTCTAAGAGGAGACTTCATGGAAAAAGTTAGATGAGGTAATTTTTCTATCCATATTGACAGAATAGGTGAAGGCACTCCGAGTTGATGTGAGAATCTTTAAATTAATTTTAATTTCAGTTTCAGTTATATCATGCAAATGAAAATAGACAAAAATACATTTAAAGATTTTCAAGAAATATTCTTTGGTTGATAATTAAATATAGCACACAAAAGAAGATATGTAACCTGAGCAAAGAAGACAGAAGGAGAATAAAGGTCGTTTCAAGGCAGAGGGCAGATGGCCTTGACCTTGACATAACCGAAGAGTGCTGATATTTTAAACTATAAATTGATGCAAATAGAACTTTAAGGTTAGAAAGCCTGATTTGAGAGCAGTGCATGGAATGGTTTGAGAAGCAAAAAAAAAACAAACAAAAAACAAAAAAACAAACAAACAAACAAAAAACACAATTAATATAGTGCTATAGATAATGAGGACTTGAGCTAGGACAGTTGCAAATAAAAGTGTTCAAATATTCAGTTAGAGAAGAGATGGGATTTAATCAAATAATTGTCTTTGAGGACTAAAGAAAATAATTAGCTAAATAGTGGCTCCCAAACTTCCATCTTTAGTGAAATTGAACATGTTTGTTGTCAACATTGACACCAATGGAAAAACTGAACAAAATGTCACACCCCTCTGAAGGCATTGGAGAACCACCAGTGCACATGGTGGCAAGTACTCAAAGGACTAATCTCTGAGAAATGAAGTACCAAGAAGTGAACAACTGGGGCTATGCAATAGGCTATTTAGAAATATGACCATGATCATTCTTGTGTACATACTCATTTACAATATGATTTTGAATGTTTTCCCATGAAGAAATAAAGTGTATTTCTCTGCTTCTTGAATGTGTCCTGGGCTTGTGACTTGCTTTGTGACAGATGCAATATGACAGGTGGGATGTTGTACTACTTCCAGGCCTAAACCTGAACATACTCCTTTATTTCTGCTAATTTTCTTAGCACCCTAACCAACTGGAAAACGAGTTAGCACAGGCTAACTCCCTGGATGACAAGGGACATATGAGACAGTGCCTTCACTTACAAACTGATAATGACTCAATCACAGAAGCAGAGCCATTTATTTGACCAGGACACAGAAGGAAGAGTAAGCCCAGCCTGAAGGAACCATGCCCAGATGAGTGCAGGCCCAATTTCTGACATTTGGAATCATGAAATAAATGAGTGCCAATGAAATGGACAAATTCCTAAAAAATAATGGGCATTACTAATCTTGGCATTGGGAAAGTTAGAATATCTGAACAGTCACATATCTCTTAAAGTATTAAATCTGTAAATAAAGAGCTTCTGACAAAGGAAATTGCAAACCAGATGGTCTACATGTCAATTCTACTCATTCAGGTAAGAAATATTACCAATCTTACACAAATTCTTTCAGATAATAGGAAAAGAAGGCACACATCTCAATTTTTTATGAGCTAAACATAACCTAGATACAAAGCTTTACATGGATATGATGCGAAAGGACATTATAACTTAATTTCTCCTCTGAGAATAAATGAAAAATCCTAAGCAAAATATTAACCAACCTAATCTAACAGAATTATATATAATAAACAAAATGATTGATTTCAGTGATGAGAGTTTGATTTAATGTAGTCATTAATCAAATGTGAAATGAATTAGTATAATTCAGCACATTAATAGTGTAAAAGAAAAAATGTATGTGATCATCTCAATGGATGCATTTATGAGATCAGTTTTTACTGTGATACTGTTACATTACAAATTATTCCAAAAACTTGATCGATAGCTTACAATAACACTTAGTTTTCAAGCTCATGTTGAAGTGTCACTGGGATGTGTCTGCTTCAGAGTATGAATCAAATTCAGGTTTGCTCTGTGTGTTTTCTTTTTGAAGAAGCCTGAAGTTGCAGGAGTTATCTGGGGGAATTTCTCCATGTGGCCATTAGCAGGACAATGAAAAACTAAGCAAAACCAGACAGACAACATATACAGTCTTCAATGTGTCATGTCCATTAACATTCCATAGAAGTGTCACATGACCAAATGAATGGTGTGGGGGTTTCTATCCTGCCTACGTGTGCAGTATGGCCAAGGATGGGAGGAATGAAAGATTTGTGAGCAAATAACATACACCACAATGGAAAAAAAAAAACAAAAACCTAAGTTATTGGACAGTATTCAGATTCCATTCATGATTAAAACTAAACAGATTTAGAAACCAGAAATAGAAGAAAACTTTTTTATAACTGATTTTTAAAAATTGAATAATTGACCAAAAAAGCCTATCAGAAATACTGTATTTGTGGTCTTGAGAGCTCTTCCCCCTGCAATCTGGAATAAACAAAAGGTGTCTACATCCCTGCAATCTGGAATAAACAAAGGATGTGTATATCACAAATTTTATTGAACATTGTAGAATAGTCTTGGTCCTTGATAGCAAAGTAAGATAAGGAGCTTAAATAAAAGACTTAAGGACTGAAAAAATAAAAACTGTATTTTTCCACACAGTATGATTATACATGTAAGAAAATACAAAATAATTCCACAAATAATTTTTATAGTTGATAATTTGCTGAATGCAAAATCGTATACAAAAATCCATGTTTTAATATGCTGGCAATTTATAATTTTAAATGAATGTTTATAAGATGTAATATTTATAATCACGTACAAGTGTTTTTCAAACATTTACAAATTTAAGTGGTACAACTCCAGTGAACAACTCTCAATATAAAAGATTAATAATTTGGTCTATGTTTTTATTATCAATGTATGTTCATCCAAAGGCACCATTAAGAGATTGAAAGTTCCAACAGCAGAAGAGGTAATTATGTTTTCGATACATTTAACCACCAAAGGGCTCATGTATGGAATATATAAATACCACCTACAAATAAATTATAAGCAATGGGCAAACCAATGGAAAAAAGGCAAAAGGCATGAGCAGGCATTTTATAAAAAATAATATTTAGGGTGCCTGGGTGACTCAGTCAGCTAAGCATCTGCCTTCAGCTTAGGTCATAATCCTAGGGTCCTGGGATCAAGCCCCGGGTTGAGTTCCCTGCTCAGTGGAGAGTCTGCTTCTCTCTGTCCCTCTGTCCCTCTCCCTGCTTGTGTGCTCTCTCACTCTCTCTCTCTCAAATAAATAAAGTCTTTAAAAAAATCTTATTTAAATATCATTTTTTTTAGTACTCACTTTGAGTCACCAGTAAAATATAAATTATAGCTAAAATGTTATTGTACAACCAGTAGGGTGACTGAAAATTTAAAAAATACTGACAATACCATAGTCTATAAGAATTTGAGGCAATTGAAATTCTTCACCTCTCTATGATATAGCTGATTTGGAAAATTCTCTGGAAGTATTTACTGAAGCTGAAAATGTATGCCCTATAATGAAGCAATTCCTTTCTTAGTTATGTACTTGGCATACATGTATTTGTATGTTAAATACAAGGCATATGGAATATTCGTAGCATTCATAATAGTCAAAAACTGGAAAAAAGGTGTCTGTCGACATTAGAATAGATACTTTGCAATATAATAACTCGTTACTATACTATGCAATGATAAAAACTATTTCTCCATATAATATGGAAGTTTCACAAACTCCATGTTGTATAAAACAAATGAAATTAAAAAAAAAAGACATTCAGCGTTTGCATACATTTCAAACATAGGCAAATGATTATGAAGTAATAGAAATAAAAATATTGGTTATATTTGGGGAAGAGAGTGAATGTAATAAATGGGTGAAGTCGAAGACTATCATCTAGGGTGCATGATTCATTTTAAAATTTCTCGTGTTTACTTTGTGAGAGTTAATGAAATGTGCCCTGGAGATTGTGGATTTGTTTTCTGCATAAGTGCTACAACTCAGTAAAAATTTTATTAAAAAAAAAAAAAAGGCCTGAGAACAATGGTGTCACCTGAAAATTACAGCAAGTATTCGTATACATTTACTCACTGCTGAAACATAATTAATAGCTATCCTAAAGCCACAAACAAATTAGATGATCTACTGTCATTTTCTCCACTTGGCATTGTTTTGGAGGTCTTCACCAGTATAATTAACAAAGAGAAAAAAAAATAAAAGTTATGAGAATAAAAGATGGTTTGTATTATTGAAAGAAAATATTGCTGTCCACTTGAAAAAGCCAAAGAAATGGGGCGAGGGAGAAGAAAAGAATTGTATTGGAAACCTATTGTAGATGACATGCATTTAGTAATCATCACTAAGGTCATTGGTAGACCCAGTTCCTTTATAATTCTGTAGAAAGACTGAAAATTCATCAAATTTCTCAGAGAATTTTTTAAATATTTTACAAATTAATTACATACTATGGGTTCAAAACTCTACATAAGTTGCTTCTTTATTTATTTTAAAAATTTGTATTTATTTGAGAGAGAGAGCAAGCAGGAGCTGTGACAGTTAGAGGGAGAAGCAGACTCCCCACTGAGCAGGGAGCCTGACACGGGACTCATCCCAGGACCCCCGAGATCATGACCTGAGCTGAAGGTAGACGTTTAACTGACCGAGCCACCCAGGCACCCAAGTTGCTCCTTTAATACAGAACTTATTATTGCATTTTATAGATAAAAAAAAAAAACAAACTAGAAAGTTAGAGCCGTTTTCTTACAAGTTTAAAACTGAACTTGTCAACCTAACTTTCACTAAAAACTGTTCTTCTTATGACGTCTCTCTCAGTAAAGGGCTATGTCCAACAGTTGCCTCAGCCAGAAACATGGCAACATTAATAAACAGCACCCTGCCACTCTCCTCGTAACACAAGACAAAAGACGTTTGAAAGAATATTATGTATTATTGATTCAATTTTGCATGTTTTGCTGAAATCAGTTCAAGCTTCCCTGTCTCTGCAGTTTTCTAATCTAATTTAGGCCACCACAACCTTTTCCTTGGTTTGTTGCCGTGGTAACTTCCTTACTAGCCTCCCTTTAGCCAAGTTCCCTTCCCCTCCTCCCCCAGTTCACTCTCCAGTTTTTAGCCAGGGAAATCTTTACGAAACATAAATCCAACCATGTCACTCCCTGTTTAATGACTTACACTTGTTTTCAGAACAGTTGCCCAAACTCCCCTGTCACTTAAGTGTTCTGCATCCGTTGGCTCATGCTCTCCATATCCTCATTTTGGCTGCCAATCCTGACTACCCACCCCACGCTGGGACGCCAATCTTCTGATATATATTCACTTTTAAAAAACTCAGTGAGCTCATTTTTATTAGTATTCGCGTGTGCCTTTCCCTTTCATATAGCTCATTTCTACTTTCCAAGAGTATCTTATATTTTATATTACTTTTTCCAGGAAGTCTTCCAGAGATGAGCAACTCTCCTGTTTACTCCAGTTGATCCTTTTAACTTCCCCTATCAGTTGCCCTGGCAACCATCATTTTCCTTGTCTACATCTTCCCTGCACACACACACACACTCACTTGCTATAACATACATAAATATACACAAACCCACCCTACTTGCTCATTCATTCCTTGAGTAGGGTCTTAAGGTAGTAACTTGATCCTTCTGAGCTCAATTCTTTAATGTTTGCAAAATGAGAATTACAATACTAGTCTTCTTACAAAGAACATATGAGAAAAGTAGGAGAAAAATATGTGTAGATGATATGGAGTTAAGTAAGTCCTTCGTGAAAATTGTTAACAAGTCTGTTCAAATTTTACTCTAATTACTGTATTTATTTATGATTTCATAGATATTTTGGGTTTTTCCCATTACCTCTTTAATAGCAATAGAAATTCTTAGACATGTTTGGGAAGGGCTGTCTTTTCTCTGGACTTCCTTCCCTACCTACCAGAAATGAAGCAAGACCCTATGTTCTGCCCTGTCTCTACCCCCAAGTATGTCCCCAGTGTCAGAACCTGTGTATTTGAAATACATTGGTTCAAGTCATATCTCATGCTGTAAAATGTCAAAGACCTTAGGAAAAAGTGTGGTGATGTAATGGAAAATATCTGTTTTCCAAGAGGTACCTGGTAAACTATCTTAAACCTGTCAAAGATAGACAGTATTGTTCTGAAAATTCGCTATAGCCTAGAGAGCCCTCGAGCAAGATGAAACCTTTGTTATAAGACTGTTTGGTTTTCAGTTTTCTCCTTTTAGGTGAAAGAGGAAAAACAAAATATCCTAGTAATTAAGGTTTCAATTAGTCTAGATTTTGCTTGAAATGCAAGGTCCTGTGATATTGTTTAAGGAGGCTGAAGCCCAGTGGAAGCTTTTGAGGGGCTCTCATGCGATTTTTTTCTGTGTTAGACAGGACTATGAAGAGCTAGAAAAGCAGCTGAAAGAAGTCTTTAAGGAGCGAAGCAACATCCTCCATCAGCTGACAAAGACATCAAGAGAACTTGATGGAATTAAAGTCAACCTTCAGGTGAGATGAAAACTAATTTTCCTGGCAGCAAAGGCTGAGGACTCACCCCATTTGTCTCGGTGGATTAACATTAAAGACTCCTGCATTTTTTACCAGTTTTGAATATGTTTCTGGGTTTGACCAGGGGAGTTATTTATTCACATTCATATATATATTCACAAGTGAATATATATATATCATTATTATCATATGAGCTTTGAAAAGAAATGTCATTTGAAATGCAGTCTGGGAATCTGTGGTTTGCAGATTCAGAAAGGAGAAAATTATGTGCTCGGCAAGGCCATCAGTCTCTCATAGCTTCTAAGATCAGTTTGACCCCCGTGTTTTTTATATTATAAAATGATGAAAACTAATTATGACCAAGAGTTGAATGAATGTAGGAATGATCTCTAGAAGAGAATTTTAAATTCCACAAAGGATAATTCTCAAGATTCTTTAATAATCCTCATTACTAAAATGGGAAAATGTCTTAGAAAGTCAAGAATCATCTATGAAAATGTATTAATACTTGGTGAAATCAGTCAAAAGCCAAAGACATTTTCTGAAATATCTGATATTTTGATATTTGATTGAACACTGAATTTTTTGAGGACATAATTTTAATTTTCATAATATATCTGTGAGATAGCTACTATTCATGTGATTTTTCTCTTGTTATACATGAGGGATTATGTTTAGAAGAGACACGTTATTTTTGAATGTCACAAGGTAAGCCAGAGTTTAAATATAGGAAATCTGGCTTCAGGGCCTGTGTATTAGTTACTGCACAAAATCATATTTCTGAACCATGTGGAGTCAGTGTGGTCCTTAGCTTTTTCTTCCTTGAAGATGATGATGATGATGGTGTCCATAGCCACGACAGCTTATTGAACATGGTCAAGGTCTTGTGTTAGGTATTCTTTGTACAGTCTGTATTTTTTTACATGAAGACTTTGGTTATTAGTAGTTTCATTTTGTAGGTGAGAAAGCAAGACTTAGAGAAGGGTTAAGAAACTATAGGGGACACAGAGAGAGTTAGGTGGCAGAGCAAGTGTAGGAGCCCAGTGCCCAAGCTCATGTTTTAAAAGTTATATTACAACTTGAGGACATTAAAATAAGAGCGGAAAAAAACACCGATACTCCGTTAGAACACAGAGACAGGTAGCAGGCTAAGGACAGTGCTATGACGGGAGAATATACAGAACGTTAGGGAAGCCCTGACTCAGATGAAAAGGGGACTAAGTGAATTTCTGTAGGAAGCTGATACCAGAGTTGCACCTTATCATTAAGTAGAAATTCACCAGTTATATGAGGCAAAGAATGTTCAGTACACCTGCACCTTCTCAGAGGCATGAAACACCTGGCAATTTGAAACTGTTTCATGCATATGGTGAGATGCCCACATGGGACCAGGACACTCAGTGTGTCTATACCGGTAGCCTAAGTTAGGACACCCAATCACAATCTGGAAAATTGCTTGATAACGATGTCTAGTTTCATAGACTTATGTTTCTTAAAAGGGTAACAATCGTACCACCAAATGTAGGTGCAATTTTAAAAATGCCTTTCTTTTTCCATTTCCTGTCAGCCAGCATGCAAGGTGTTTTTCATTTCTTATCTTATTAATTCCTCGTAGCAACCTCTTCGCAAAATTTTACTCATAAAATGAGGAAACAAGACTCAAATAGGCCCAGGAAGTGCCCAGTCATACATCTAATAAATACTGAGTCTCGGTTTTAAACTCCTAGTGAATACTACATAGCCCATTCCCATTTTTCCCCAATGGGACTTCATGAAGACAGGAGCTTTGAAAGTCTTGTTGTAGTCTTCTCTGTAACCATAGCCCCCGAATGGGATGGTAATGGATGGTAACGTAGGTCAACCAGTAAGCATTATGTTGATTAATTAGTAGATATCTCAACCTTTAGCATCCTTAAAGGAACCAAGAATATTTTCCAAATATACCCCACTTCGCTGTACATTTCTGGGTAAATAATAATCAAGTACACTTCAGCTCTTCTACTGATATATGCCTTGCTGACTCCTGTCTATATCTACCCTTTCCATTTCTACATCTCATGTTCTTTTTCGTTTGTTTGCTTTTTTATTTTAAATTTCTTGGAGCCAGTCATCTGCTTGATCCTGGTTTCCTTCAGAATGCCCAGAATATAGCAGATGGTCAATAAATGAGTAAGCATATTTTATTGCACTTTTCATCAAGTGTTTTACCACATCTGTTTTATCCTCTGAGTTTTCCAATAACTATCTAAAGTAGACACTTCAAAAATCTCATCCCTGTATTTCACCTAAGGAAGTCAAAAGGCAGATTTTGTGACCTGCTGCAGGCTGTGGATGTGGGGCTTGATCCCAGAACCCTGGGATCATGACCTGAGCCGAAGGCAGACACTTCACCGACTGAGCCACCCAGATGCCCAGAAAGAAGCTTTTCTTAAGCAGTTCAGCCCACCACGTTCCCATCAGACTGCTGATTTTACTATATGAAAATTGCTTGACTTTAGCCTTAGACTATAAAATTTGTGAAGGCAGACACTATGCCTCTGCACAGGACTTTGCATAATTCATGATAGATATTTGTTAAATAGATATTAAGTAAACAAAATATTTGCCATTCCTAAGATTGTCAATTTTCTGCCTGCCACAGCTGCTCTTCCTGCAAATAATATCATTGCTCCTCAGTTTCAACTTCTAATAGCAAGAAAGATAGGTTACCCTGTTAAATAGTTTATTGAGTATAAATAAGAAAGTTCTTAGGGAAGACTTAATGGGACAGATTCTGTAATGAGAATAGCTCAGTGGGCTTTTCTGCTTAAAGTCACACTCTGTGGATGTTGAATTTGCCAGAGTAAATAAACACTAATGACTGAGGTGGTACTTCATTTTTTTTCTCTTAATACCTTATCTTGTCAAAGCAGTTACAATTTTACATAGCCCTAGTTTTTCTGTGTATTCTGCACTACTCATTAATAATAAATAGACAAGACCAAACAGGTACATGCTTTTGGGCTGCTTTGATCTTCAATTATGTTATGACTTAGCTGATTCAGAGAGGTCTTTTATGTCTGTCTGAATTTGTAAAAACTATGCCAGAGCTGGTTTGCCATACCTACAGAGAACACAATGAAACTTCAGCTGGAGAGCAGAAGATGTGTTTTGTACTCCCTTGTAAAGAGACCTAGATATTGGAGACCATTTTCCCCTCCATCGAACCTCTAAAGGCTGGAACTCAGCCTATTCCCTTTCACCCCTGGGTAGCACCTGTGCTTGGCATCATCAATTCCTGCATGTATCCTCAAGGCCAGGAGGATCACTGTGGCCTCATTTGCACATTCTTGTTTCAGGGCATAGGAGCAGTCACACCTGTGCCGTAGAGACAAAAGTAAAGTGAGCCTCAATTTATCACTTGAATAAGACTTTCTTTTCCCACTTTTCTTATCAGTCTTTGAAAAATGATGAGAAATCTTCCAAAACTGATGTTGAGAAGCTTCTGGAAATAGGTCAGAGACAAAGGTAAGACTGTGCTTTCCTTTAATGTTCTCAGTTCTTCCCCCCCCCCCCCCCCGAGTGTCAAACTCCATTCAGAAACTTCACAAAAGTCAGGTCATTCTCAAAGCATTAATTCACTTTCCTTCTTATACTTGAAGGCTTCAGAATCTTGTTGAAATGCAGGTTTGTATACAGTAAATCTATGGTGGGGCTGGAAACTGTGCATTTCTAACAAGTTCTCTGGTGATGGCGATGCTATGCTGCTTGTTTGCAAATCACAGAATGTTTATGGATCTGTAGTATTTTCCTGTATTATCCTAGGAAGATAGACCCTGGTAAGTCTGCCCATCAATAGACAGATGCAGTAACACTGATCTCAGTGGGCCCTGTGAAATAGTATCAAAACTTGATCACGGCAATGATGGTGGGGGTGATGAAGAATGGGGTAATCTTATTAACAATATAAGTAGAATTAGTCTAATCTTATTAGTGTTGGATTATTTTTTTGATAATCGTGAGATTTCTATGCAGTATAAAAAGCTATATGGTTTGAAATTGCCTCTCAAAGGGAAAAAAAAAGATATTTTAAGGTAGGGACAAGCTAGCATTTGTTATACACTTACTAGAGACTCTGCCAGATGTTTTATATATATTTTCCCATTTCATCCTCACAATTACCTTATAAGTAGATATGATTATCACTATTTAATATATAGGAACTGTTGTTCAAAGGGCTTAAATGAGTTGATGGGAGTTCTGTTAGTTGGAATTTGCTCTGCTGTGTCTCACCCAATAGCCACACCCTTTCACGTTAGTTCACTCATCACAAAGCACAAAGCTGTTAAGAAGCTTACACACACTATACTATGTAGTCTCTTCTTGCCATCTTGTATCTTCTCCACTGTCCTCGCCTTTTGACCCAGAAATCTATCATTGACATGTATTTCGATCAAGCCAATGACATATTAAAAATATCAAACTGAGTGTCCTATGTTGACTCTTTTTATTATTTAAATGAAATTATTATTTCTTGAACATGAAATTCTCTTCAAAGTTCAGTATTAAAGAGCATGTATAAAATATTTTCCAAGGATCTTCCCCCAAATAGGTCATTTTAAAGTGATTTTATTGGTTTGAAATAAACCACCTCTTAAAGCACCTATGCTCGATATCTGGTTCATTGAATCAGTGTCAGAGAATTATAAACCACATTTTGAATTAAGAATACTAGTCAAAATGGACCAAGAGACACTGAAAATGATGACTTTTTATAGAGCATTCCATGGTGGGAGAGAACGAAATGAGAAAAGAAGTGACCCCTGCACGGCACATGCGCAGCACCACTGACAGGGTTGCTGTGACTGAGGAAGACAGAGTGAGTGAGGGCAGATCAGCCAATGAAGCTGTACGCATGTATGACTAGGACCAGAGATACAAACTTCTAAGACTTGGTCCAGAATGGACTTCAGCCACTAGCAGTAGAGAACCCATTTGGGTAGTTCTATAAGAGCATGACATAAAGTATTTTAGGAGGATTCCTCTGCAAACGTTGTTCAGCACAGAAAGAAAGAGACATAGACCAGGTTGAGGAAAGCTGGCTTGGAGGACAGGACAGGGTGATCTCCGCAGTGAGAACCACGGAGAGGAATCAAGTCTGTCTGTCTTCCTTGGTGCAGAGACACCGATGAGGAGACAGGCTTGTGCGTGAAGTGGATAAGAAAAAGCCTATTCCTTTAGTTTGCTGATAATCATCCTAAATTATGTTTAGCTCTTTCTACATGTCACACAAAATATCCAGAGAAACCAGAAAAAAACATGGTTTGGTTTATTAAGAATTTCGGATCATCATCTACACACTTGTTATGGTATACAAACTACCAGGTGATGGGCCAAGTCATTCAATGAAAGGGCAGAACGGAGCAGATATATGGTATTACGATTTCAGTGTTTTATCCAGAATTTGAAAACTTGTTTAAAATGTGTAACTTTTGTATGATGTACACAAAGACAGAATAGAAAATTCAGTAAATTCTAACAATAGGTAATTTCTCAAAAAGATATGACATTTGATATATTAATTTTTGTTGATTACTTAGAAAGAGATATATAAAAATCATGGTTACCTAAGGTGAAGCAGACCTATATCTCATTTTGAAAAGAAGAGATACTAATAAACCATAAAGGAAAAACAATATTATTTTGGAATATTAAAAAAATATTGACTGATTGCAAATTTAGAAGTATTATCTGAGTCTGAAACAGTGCACTGTGTTGTAGTTGCCATTTGGCTGTACATCCCGCTCTTAATAATCCCTCCTCCGCTGGGATGCTTGCCACCTGACACTTATCCGCAGGAGTGGTCTCAAGAAGTCAGGCTTCTTTTATGTGACTCCAACATCACTCACAGTTAATAGGCTCAGAGGTGATCACCAAGACAAAACCAAATCAATTACAATTTCCTTCTTGGAATTGTAACCAAGAGGCATCTAATCAGTCTCCCTGTGTAGCTGGAACCAGACTGTAAGTAAGTAAACTCAGAGGTTATGCGGTGGCCATATACAACCATGCAAAGTGAGCAAAGAGTGACTTTCTGCTGAGAAAGGGAATGTGTGTGCATATTTTTGTGTGTACACGTATGTGGGAGAGAGTGAGCGAGCATGAAATGTTGTGTTAACTCTTGAGCGTTACATTTTCAGAAATATTTTGACAGCCTAGATCATATTCATAGCAGAGGACCAGATGTAAACCATACCATATGAGGAGTAAGAGTGTGTACCCACAAAATGGAAACTTGGGGGGTAGGAGGGTAACCTAAAGTGTCTGAAAACTGTCTTCGAAAAAAGTGATAAAACATTTTATTCACTATGGTGGTTGGTGGGTGGGAGATTCCTAGAAGGCAGTTTTAGACTCTGTGTACCAAAGGATTATAAAATATCATGTTCTCCAAAAACAAAAAGAATGTGTGGGATAGTGCCAAGTGCGTCTGAGGTGTTTTTACCATACAAGTTGGTAACCACTTGAGAAAAATGCCTTCCTGTAGTGTGACTTGGGTGAGTGTGTTTTTTTATATTTATAATTTGATATGAAGATGTAGGAAACAGCTGCCGTTTCAAATCCCTTGTAACGAAATTCTGTGCAGAAATGGGCTCAGCCCCCCTGAGCAGGCTGTCATAGGTGTCACTGGAGCCGTCAGTCCTTTAGCATTAAAGACTCGGCTAGTATCCCAAATAGGACCCTGGAGTAGTAGTTACAGTTGGGGTAAATCCCTTTTGGGGGAGGGGGCCCATGAACAAGTCAGGAGTCCTCTCTCATAGGAGTATAACTTAGCAAGAGTGTGAAGCAGAGATTGGGGGCTCCCTAAACCATGAGGGCAGCGAGAATGTGTAGCATTAAGCCTGGAAGGCAAAAGAGAATGTAGAGACGTTCAGAAGTTTCAAAAGATCATCTTTACCATTCTGATAGCTTTCCTTGACGTGAAAATATGCAGCGTCCTCTCCCTCTCCAGTTTTTAACAACTTCAACAGTTTATTTTTGTTATGCTCCCTACATTGCCTATAGATGTCAGTATGTGGGAATTTTTGATACACACACACTTATTTTTTATTTTTATAAAATATATAGTATTTTATAGTTTAATTTAAAAATATCTATATCATTTAAAAAACAAAAAAGGATAATTTTAAAATTCAAAAATAATCATAAAATGATAATCATTACAAAATTTTACCATAATTTTTTATCAGTTAGAAATACAATAGTTTGCATTTTCATTCAGTGCTTGTTAAAGATCTGAGTGTTAGGGATAATATGTAGTTCCTTCCATCCTTCCCTCCCTTCTTTCTTTTCCTCCTCTTTCTCCCTCCCCGTAAAGGTAGTATAATGACTCTAGAGTTTGAACACATGGGCTCTAGAACCCAATTTCACCACTTTTCTCTGTATCAGTTTTCTCTCTGTAGTGTTGTCGTAGTTTGAAGTGAACCTTCTAAGAGTGTCTGATGCATTGTAAGCCTACAACATACGTAGACATTACTATTACGTTATATTATGCCACAAATGCTCTTTGTAGAAGATAGCAGAAAGAATAATAGAAGTCTAAATTTTAAATGTTCCTATATGAAACAATCCTAATACATGATACCTATTTGAGGAAGGAATAGAAGCTGAGACTTAAGTCCACTCTAAGCAAAAGCATATTACGAGCTTCACATAGGCAGACATAAATCATCTATGAACCAAAGTGACTGTAATTATTTTATAACTTGTTCCAATTACATTTTGCTTTGCAAACAAAGTCCAAATTGATTTTAACAATCATATAGGCTCTCACTGATATCCTGAAATTGAGACTGGGACCTAAGGGTTTCTAGTGTAAGAAATCTGGGAGCATCATTAAATCCCATCGGATGAAAGAACAGCTTGTAGTTGTGTAGGATGTAGTGGTCAAAGAATGAACTTAAGGACCTAGGGTGGTGCTGTTGGTTATGACAGAGATCTCATATTTATTAAGCAATCATTTTCCAGGCATTGTGCTAAGCATTTTGCCTACATGATGTCACCTAAACCTCACTATAAGCCTATCAGGTAGCTCTTTTATTGTACCCATTTTATAGATGAAGAAAATGTGTCTAGGAGGGTACACTCACTATCCCTAGTCTCTGTAGTGTGGTTACACACAAAGCTTGCAGAGGTAGTCTTTTGGCACTAGATTGGGAATTTTAAATTAGTTTGAGTTCTGCTGGTAAGGCTAGGAAAGGTTTCTGTTTGGCTGTTGTTGCTTTAAAGGAGTTTATTCCTGTAGCCAGAATAAAACACACACACACACACACACACACACACACACACACACACAGAGACTTACATACTAACCCTTATCTGGATCAGAACTTTTGGAAGTGGTACCTTGGGTGATTAAATGGAGGCAGAGAAAGATAGTGTGATTTGTCATAAATGAGTCAATCTTAAACCCTTGAGAGGAATCCAAAATTATGGAAATGTTTATATTTTTAACAAGTGAGACAAGGTCCATATGTATTAGTGAGCTTGAGACATAATGTGTATCTACATGCAGACATGTATTTCTTTTATTAACAACAATAAATGAGGCAGCTTTCAAGTTCAGAATAAGTCTCTTTTCTCTTCGTTTTTATAAAAATTCTCAGGCCTTATAAAGTATGTCTGAAGTACGCTGCCTTAGAATTAATCAATTAGGAGAACCCAAGGGGAGTTGTAATTTTATCCTATCAGCAAGTCTGTGGCAACTTTTTTTCTAACCAGCATGTTCACACCCTGGCATGCTGTCACTAAAATTAGCTTTTCAACTCTAATTATTGCATTGATTTGATTTAACACATTATGCAGCTCACAGATGATTCACACAGTGGGATTCTTACAAGACACAATAGCAAGGCAATTTCCTTTAAATACAGCTTGCTTTTATTTTTTTTTTATTTTTTTTTTTTTTAAAGATTTTATTTATTTATTCGACAGAGACAGAGACAGCCAGCGAGAGAGGGAACACAAGCAGGGGGAGTGGGAGAGGAAGAAGCAGGCTCATAGTGGAGGAGCCTGATGTGGGGCTCGATCCCATAACTCCGGGATCACGCCCTGAGCCGAAGGCAGATGCTTAACCGCTGCGCCACCCAGGTGCCCCTACAGCTTGCTTTTAGTACTTGCACGGGAGAGAAAACTTTATTACTAGAATCCTCAGACACATCCTGCATGCTTAACGTGTCCCTACATACAATTCTAGTTATCTGTTTCCTAAATGTATGTCGACAGCAAAGCCTCCTTTCATAATATACACAGGAAATAACAGAATTATGTCTCTCTCTTGCTATTTTCTCCTAGAGAACAAATGAAGTCTCTCCAGGAGGTCCTGCAAAATCAACTTAAAGAGACATCTGAGAAAGCAGAAAAACAACAAGCTACTGTAAGTGTTTCTTTTTTGTGTCCTTTGCTTTGGGGTTGGGAATTTTTTCCCCCCAAATCACTATGGGATAAATGTACCTGTAAAAAATAAAATAATACAGTAAAGAAAATGCAGTCACCAAGATCATAAAAATACTTGGTCAGCATTCATTGTAAGAAAATATTTTTGTTGTATTTGATTGTTAGGGGTCTTCTAATTTCCAACCCTCACTTATTGATGAAAACAGAAGTCAAGAGTGGGACAAAAGTGCTGGTGTCAGCCCCACACCAATGGATCCCGAATCATGGCATATAATTGATCTTGACCAGATTCCTAGGCCCCACCCATCTTCTAGGGAACAGGAATCTCTCAGTGGCGGGGCCATACACAGCCTGTTTAATCAACCCCACAGGTGATTCTGACACACCCCAAGGCTTGAGAATCAAACTTCTCTCCAGATTTTCTTACTAGATTTCTACTTTATTCTCCAGAACCATCTTATATACCGTTTATGGGAGTAGACCTTTTATTTTGTTTCTAGGACCTGAGTCTATTTTAAAATATAATATATTAATGGAAAATTTAAGGTACAGTTCATCCAACAGATCAGGAAATGATCACCTTTGAGAATTTAGTTTATTTCTCACAGTTCTCAAGAGGGGTGGTGTGCCTTGTGACAGGTGACTGTTCCAGGGACGTATGCACTCGTGTAGGTCATGAGGCAGCAGGAGGTGAGAAGCTGTGGGCAAGAGCCTTTATTGTGGTTTCTGTGGGAAAGAATGTGTGAGGCAGGGGAAGCAGGCTTAGGAGGAGTCAATGTGAATGATCTCAGCAGGCTCTAGGGCATAGGGAATGCCCCTAGTTGTCTGACACCTGACCCTGGGGTGGTTAGGTATATCGGCCTGTGAGAACATGCCAATACAAAGGGGTGGCTGGGGTTAAGGGCTCTGGGTTGGTTAGTTTGTTTTTGAAAAGCATGTCACCAGGAGGAATTGTTCAGTGCTTGCAATTGAGTGACTAGTATGTGTTAACTCAGTCTAGAAAGAGATGACGGGAACTTCAATAAATATGGGATTGAGATATACTTATGAAAACAATGGTTATTTCTTTTTTTTTTTTTTTAAGATTTTTATTTATTTATTTGACTGAGAGAGACAGCCAGCGAGAGAGGGAACACAAGCAGGGGGAGTGGGAGAGGAAGAGGCAGGCTCCTAGCGGAGGAGCCTGATGTGGGGCTAGATCCCAGAACGCCGGGATCACGCCCTGAGCCGAAGGCAGACGCTTAATGACTGCACCACCCAGGCGCCCCAACAATGGTTATTTCTTTAATGTGTATCTAGTGGGATCTAGAAGAGAGATTTCATAGTACTGGGAATTACCTCTTCCAAATTTTGGTAGACTCAAACAGAATGCTTTGTGCCTGTTCTCCTTATTTGAAAATTCTAGGTTAACTAAGAATTAAACTAATTTGTATTTATAAACTTTTTTTTTGGTAAATAGTTATTTTCTCTGTTAGAAAGAGTGTTAGTGTAATTGAAGATTGGGTAAGAAGGAGAGATAAAGATAATTGTAATTGTTTACTCTCAAAGGGGAAAACTGGATTTAATTCTGCAAACATTGTGCTATTTTAGATTTAAGAGCTGATAATCTTATGTGCTACCCTTGATTACATAACTAATTACTATGCCTTTTTCCATAAAAATAGATTTATATTTTATGCAAAAAATGTTACAAATACATCATTTGATAAGTTTATAGTAAAATGTTATGAAACTTTAAGGATAAATTTAAATTACAAAAATGAAAGAAGATAAACTTAAGAAAAATTAAATTGAAGAAACAGGAAAGCTGTCATGATCCAATTCCATGGGAAAATACTTTTTATGAACATGTGACCCTTTGTTATTATCCCTAAGCAATCTTTCAAACCTGTGTTCCTCATGAAAACTCCTAACAGACGGTGAGGAAGAATGAGCTCTCATTCTCTGTAACCAGAGTAATTAAAGATATTAATGCTCATTGGATGCATTTCACTACTCTTGTTAATTTTTATGGCTTAACTTGCCCTAAGTGAGACATAATTAGTCTAAAGGCAAAAATTAGCTTCTAGCTTTGACTCTCATTAAGAGTAAAGAATTGCTATGTTCTTACATTCTTTGTTCAAAGTAAATAAATGGTATTTTCTCTTTCTGAGAATTAAATTCGTATCTGTCTTAGGAATGCTTATTTTGCCAGGGGTGTTAAAACCTGTTGGGATTCTAGACCAATGGTTTCAAAATGCTCATACTGTTTGGATATTCTGAATATATTTTAGCTCTTGAATATTTGAACACTGCGTTCTCAAGATTTTCTGTCCTGGTTTCACATTTAAGTACTTATATTCTTAACATTGCAATGTATTTTCATTATACTCTTTTTTTATTATTTATTATTTATTTATTTTTAAGTAAACTCTGTGTCCAAAGTGGGGCTCAAACTCCCAACCCCGAGATCGAGAGTCCCCTACTTTACTGACTAAGCCAGCCAGGTGACTGAGTTTAACTTTAATTAAAGTTAGTTGTTGGGGTGCCTGGCTGGCTCAGTTGGTAGAGCAGGTGACTTGATCTCGGGATCAGCAGTCTGAGCCCCACGTTGAAGGTAGAGTTTACTTTAAGGAAAAAAATATTTATATAAGGACGCCTGGGTGGCTCAGTAGGTTAAGTGTCAGGTCATGAGCCCAGGGTCCTGGGATCGAGTCCCACGTCGGGTTCCCTGCTCAGCAGGGAGCCTGTTTCTCCCTCTGCCTGCCCCTGGCATTGTCCTGCTTGTGCTCTCTCGCACTTTCTCTGTCTTTCTGAAAAATAAATAAATAAAATCTTAAAAAAAAAAAAAAAAAGTAAAACCTGCTCTTACTACTTTTAAAGGTTGTTTTGAAGTAATGTGTGAGAAAACCCCTTGTAATGTATTTGGGTGTAAAAATAAAATAATCATTTACAAAAGTTGTTAATTATGTATAATATATACTGAACAGCATCACAGCGTGACGATTTGGGAGAAATAGTGGTCCGTGAAAGAATAGGTTATTAATATAAGCAAGATGGCTTTAAGTAGTTCGTGACTTAAAGACAAATCTGCAACATATCAAAATTTCTTCAGTGCTGGTGTAGACCTAGTCTAAGCTCTGACAGCTGGCTTTTCCTTTTTGTAATGCAAGTGCTGACTTGAGCTTTGATTGTGAAGGCATCCACTTCAGAAATGGCTATCTGAAATATACACAGGGCCAGCCACCAGACTAGCTAACGCCCCAGGCCAGGTCCTCCCCCTCCCAGCCTTCCAGCTCCAAAAACACCTCAGGCTCCTTTGTTTGGGAGATCTTGGCTGATTTCAGTAACTGACCATTTGGGCTGCTTGTTGTTTCTCTTCTGTTTTAAATTTCTGTTCTTATGTTTCAAATTCACCAATAAAAAGTGATCCCAGGAAACCCTAGGCCCCTACCTTCCACCCCAATAAAAGCAGAACCTCAGACCTTCCCTCTCCCTGGCGCTTCCTACCCATGGCCTCACTGTGTGGCCCCAAGTGTGACATGTAATTTCCAGGACTTGTAAGTAATAAGCCTTTTTTTTTTTTTTTTAATTTTCGAAATTTCCTGATGATATTGCTGAATGTGTCTTGCAATCATACTAAGAACCACAAAGGCTGGTCCAGCCCCAAGATTGGTTATCTATAGGCTGAGACAGTACATAGCAGTAGAAATGGGTGCAAAAGCTCGTTACTGGGGCATACCCTATTGCGCTGCATGCATATCTAATTTTGAACGGCATGACGTCCTCCATTCCTTTGCATTATCAACTAAATCGAACTATCTTCTCAATGGGGCAGAGTGTGACTTATGTTTTCAGATTGCTGTCAGTATCATCGTAGTTAAAATTTAACTTGAAAATTATTATGACCAAAACAATGGTCGTGGTAGTTCCCAGGCTTTTGGTTGTTTTATATGTAGTTTAACCATCCAAAATTGGTTTAGATTTCTATTGCCATTTGAAGGAATGGTTTAAGGACCCCTATACAAGCCAGAGAAGAGGGATGTTAACATTTGTTACAAGGATTTACATAATACACAAAAAGCAAAACGTACAAAAACATGCACGAGACTAATACGCATCAACTTCTGGAGAGGGAAGGAGGAAAAAATTAGGTGGGGTTTTAATAGTAGGTGTAACGTTTTTCTTTTTTAAAACGTCTGAACAGAATTGCACAAACTATTTCATTTGTTTTTTCTTAGGGTTGGACCCAGAGACATTTTACATATTACTTCTTGGTCTTTTGTTTATGTTTGAAATGTTTCAGAACTATTTTTTTTTAACTCTGTACATATGGTGAAAATTCATTTTACTCCTAAACTTAATTTCCACTGCTTCAGTCTGTCTCTAGATATAACCCACATTACCAGTCTCTTTTGTATCATTCCAGGGATCTCCTAACACTGTGTTGTCCAATATATATCCACTAGCTATTGAGCATTATAAAACAGCTAGTCCAAATTGAGATATGCTATTAGTGTAAGGCATACAATGGATTTTAATGATATATTGTAAAAAATAATGTAAATTCTATCATTAATCCATTACATGTCAAAATAGTATTTTGAGTATATTAAATTAAATAAAACGTATTAGTAAAATTAATTTTATCTGTTTCCTTTTTCTTTTTTTTAAAAAATGTGACTACCAGGACATTAAAAATGGGAGAAATTAAATATTTTATCTACTACCATAAAGTTCCTTTTTATCAGAGTGAACCCTCACTGACTATAAAGTGTCAGATTTTAACAACTATGCTATACTGATTTTTTTTTAAGTAGTCAGATATACTCAGGCAGCAAAGGTGTTATGTTTATGTAAATACAGTTTGAACAACTGACCTAAGTTTACGGATTCCAACAGTATCAAATTCAGAAGGAAACATCATCGTTTCTTTGGTACAGTATTAGACAATTCTGTACTTTACAGACCAGGAATATTACTGTGCAATTGCTTTCCAACCTGCTATAGGTCAAAATTGCCCGGAGAGTGTTTTATGAATGGAGATTTCTAGGCCCACCCCTAGAACCTAGCTTTTTGTTGTTGTTGTTTGTTTTGCTTTGTTTTTAAAAAGCACAGTTTTTAAATTGACACTTGAATAGGTTAAGAGAATCATAGTTATAATATGCATGGTTTCTCAATTTTAAAAAAATGAATCTTTTACTACGTGAGAAAAGGCTAATCAGTGGGTATATGTATGTATTGGGCAATGAAAGTTTGGTTAATGAAAATTTTAATCCTTTGTTCTTTTTCAATATTTGTTGATGAAGAGATAATCATTGTATTATGCTTCAGAAATCATGAAGATAAATTTATAAAAGCCATTGAGATTAATTTGAATTGTGCTTACATAATATTCCATTCATTTTCAGATTAATTTTTTAAAGACTGACATGGAAAGAAAGAGCAAAATGATCCGAGATCTCCAGAATGAGGTAAACTATATTTCAGGCAAATTCTATATAAATCAAAGCATAGACACAAACTCACATATAGATTTGCCACAACTTTTGGAGTATTGATCGTATGCCAGTTTGGTCTTTAGTGATGTACTAATGGAAAGGAATTGCAAGGGTGATAATTTCGAGTAGATAATCTCTACTTTTATATATATTTGATAATGTTATCAGTTTATACCTCTCTAGTTCATTTTCCCTTCTAATTATACTTTGCTTGGTCTAATATTAAAAATTAATTTTCATTTCATAAATTCATCTGTCTACCCAATGACATTACAGGCGCTGAAGAAGAAGGCTAGCTAGAAATTGACCTCATGCTAGGAAGAGCCAAACTAAAATGAAAAATTTATTTAAGATTGTCTTTGAATTAACATAGAGTTGAACAGAAATAAGCTGGAACAGCTTTCATTATAGCCTTTAAATTCTGAGAACCCTATAAAATACATATTTTCTTTGTCTTGTTACACAACTACTTTATTTTCTACAATTCCTCCATCACATATTTCCACCTTTTTTCTTGAATGCAGTTAATTAATTAGTACTCTTAACCATGACTAATTAATGATACATTTTCCTTGATCAGTCTCACTAATTATGATTTATTTTGAATCCCAAATAATTGCTTTAGATTTCCCTAGTCTGTCTTCTCTCATTCCTTCGTTTGTCCATCCCTCCCTTTTATTTTTTGAGACACTTAAACAATACATGAGCACCATTATTCACATTATTCCTAAATGGTTTCCATCTTGATATCAAGTTTAAAAAATAGGCTTTACAAATGTTTTGATATCAAGCGTTCACCATCAGGACTCTGATTATGACATTAAAAAGGTTTATCAGATGTGCATGTGCAAAGAATGTATAGGAGAAGGGAAAGCAAGAGATTTTAAATGGATTTCTGATTATTTTCTTGTATTTTAATTTCTTTCTAATACATTTTTATTCTGAGTGGGTTCTTTTGTTTGTTTTGGTTTGGTTTTTTAGAGTGGGAGAAAGGGGGGGTGCGTAGAGGAGAGAGAGAATTTTGCGCAGGCTCCATGCCCAGCACAGAGCCCAATAAGGGGTTTGATCTCATGACCCTGAGATTATGAGTTGAGCTGAAATCAAGAGTCATTTGCTCAGCTGACTGAGCCACCCAGGTGTCCCAACTATTCTGAGTGTTCTTAAGAAACTTAAGAATTTAAGGTGGGTGATGACTTGATGATCGTTTTCCTGAGGCCTAAATCTTCTTGATCTCCTGTTTATAGTGGAAAATATCAGCAGACCAGAGTTATTAGAACACTGGGTGTGCTGGATAATAATATCTTGTTCACTGGAGCTCAGTGAGAGTCAGATTACTACAGTCAAACACTTCCAGGGATCATTTCAGACAAGGGGAATATTTCAAACATTAAAGTCAGTATTAAAATGGGAAATAGGGGCGCCTGGGTAGCGCAGTCCTTAAAGCGTCTGCCTTCGGCTCAGGGCGTGATCCCGGCGTTCCAGGATCGAGTCCCACATCGGGCTCCTCCGCTGGGAGCCTGCTTCTTCCTCTCTCACTCGCCTGCTGTGTTCCCTCTCTCGCTGGCTGTCTCTCTGTCACATAAATAAATAAAATCTTAAAAAAATAATAAAATAAAATAAAAAAAAATAAAAATAAAATGGGAAATAAAGAACATTTGCTGCTGCATGTACAAACTCGCATACCAAACAACGAGCGCAGTTGTGTAATAATGAAAGGATTATAGGTTAATTTATATCCCCAAGCATTATCAGTTAACTTTTAATCTTGGATAATTTTGTTTTAAATCAAGACTTTAAGAAGGAAGCACTTTCAAAATCAAACTATAAATTATTCGTAACAAATACATATAAGGACTGACAAAATATTTTGTTTCCAGGGGATACTTTTATTGGGTAATATTCACTTTCTAACTGTATAGGCTAGAGTTATTCTAAAACAAATTCAACTTTACTGAAGTCATATCTGCTAAATGTAAGTAAGCTTTGTAATGAAATTTACTACTCACTTTTATCATATTGGATATCTGCAAGATGAAAACTGGTAACTAGAGACAGTTTTTGACTTCTTTAACAAAACCCAATGGTGAACATATATCAATTGAATTTTTTTTAATTTGACTCCTTTCTATTAATTCCTCGAAATTCCAAGTTTATTATTTTGACAATGATCATTATGTATAGAGATTAAACAAATTAATTGACACATACTCTGTACGGTAAAATTATATGGACACTGCCTGGATGATTTTTAGTTGAAGAGCAAGAAAAAACCCAAACAGGTAAATCAATTAAACAAAATTAAAGGAGGTGAGAGAGATAATACAGGTATAAAGATATTTCTGGAAGAAGTTTAAAGTCCCCTGAGAACTTCTGAGTGAGGGTATTAGGGAAGGTTCAGTAGAACAAAGGACTTCTGAAAAATTATTAAAGAATTGTTAAAGAATCAGCAATTTTTCCATTATGTGAAGGCAACTATTAAAAGGCACTTTTTTATTAGCACCTAGGGATTTAGTTTTTTAAGATTTAAGACATTCCTTGGAGGGGGGAACATACTCTGACTTTTTAAAAAGCAAACGCAGTGTGGGGCAGAAAGTTTCAGCTTATAGCCCTCTGCTTTTCTGCTTACATTCTCTTCCATAGAACATTCAAGTCAAATCTCTTCCCCCACAGTGTATTTCTTAGTACAAAATCACCACAGTAGGAATTAATAAATGATAGACTGATACCAGTAAAGTTTTTAAAATTGTTTTGGTTTATATGTATTTTTTCCCAACATGATAAGGTTTGAAGCAATCAGGGGGAAAGCCTTATTACATTTTAGAGAATTCTTTATGAATCCAAGGGAATAAGAAAATATACAGAAGAACCTTCCTTTAGTTCTGGTAGTGGCGGTTAGGTGCCTTCAAAACATTAAAAAAAAAAAAAATGCTTTTCAGTACACCAAGATATCTGTCAATGCAGTGAGTGTAGAAGATTGTTAAGACTTTTCCCCTGCATTAAAAAAAGAGACTAGTATGCCTTACGTTTTAACTTTGATGATAATGTACTTTATTAGAGGTAATTCCCTTTAGGATCTTCATCTCAGAGGAGGAAATACTAAATCTTAACTGTAAGGCTGCAAACGATTGACCATGGTATTTGGGATAAAAAAATGGAAAATATCATATTATGGCTATGTTTTTATTGATGTCATTATTATGTTCTTAATGCTATGATTACACAGTTCCATGGTAAGTGGTCTTCTCCAGTCATGGTCTTCCCGTACATCCTGTGTTTTTAGTTTATGATTTTGCACAGTGTTAAAGTTCTCATAAAACTTGATTTTATAGTAGATATATCACCAGCTTTCTAGTAATTTCCTAATCTGTCTGTTTTTTTGTTTTGTTTTGTTTTGTAGGAAGGCTAGTATGGCTATTTTAAATTATTTATTTTCATTATTGAAGCATAATTGACATGCAGCATTACATTAGTTTCAGGTATGTGACACAGTGATTCTATAACTCTGTACATTACTCAGTGCTCACTGTGGTAACTGGTCATCACCCATCACCATACAATGTTATTACAATATTATTGACTACGTTCCCTATTCTGTACTTTTCATTTCCATGACTTAATTTATTTTATAACTGGAAGTTTGTACCTCTTATTCCCTTTCTTCTACTTCATCCTTTCCCCCACCCACCACCCATCTGGCAACCACCAGTTTGTTCTCTGTATTTAAGAGTCTGTTTTTTGTTTGTTTGTTCATTTGTTTGTTTGTTTTTAGATTCTCCACAAGTGGAAAATCGTATGGTATTTGATTTCTCTGACTTATTTCACTTAGCATAATATGCTCTATGTCCATCCATGTTGTCCCAAATGGTAAGGTCTCATTCCTTTTCGTGGCTGAGTAGTAAGTATGGCACATCTTCTTTACCCATTCATCTGTTGGTGTACACTTAGGTTGCTTCCATATCTTGGCTATTGTAAATAATGATGCAATAAACATAGGAGTGCATATATCTTTTCAAAATAGTGTTTTCATTTTGGGGGGGTAAATACCCAGTAGTGTAATTATTGGATCATATGGTAGTTCTAGTTTTGGAATGTCCATACCGTTTTCTTCAGTGGTTTTAGCAATTTACATTCCCACCAAAAGTGCCTAAAGGTTCCTTTTTCTCCACATCCTCACCAACATTTGGTATATTTTGTCTTTTTGATACCAGCCATTCTGACAGGTATGAGGTGGTATCTCATTGTAGTTTTGATTTGTATTTTTCTGATGATTAGCGATGTTGAGTATCTTTTTACGTATCCATGTGTATTCAGGTTCTCTGCCATTTTTTTAATCAAATGGTTTATTTTTTTGGTGTTGAGTTGTATAAGTTCTTTGTGTATTTTGCATATTAACCCCTCATTGGATATATCATTTGCAAATATCTTCTCCAATTCAGTAGGTTGCCTTTTTGTTTTCTTGATGGGTTCTTTTGCTGTGTAAATGTTTTATTTTGATGTAGTCCCGGTAAATTATTTTTGGTTTTTGTTTCCTTCCCAGAGGAGCCATACCCATAAATGTGTTGCTAGGGGTGATGTCTAAGATATTACTGCCTATGTTTTTTCTATTTTTAAATTTATTTTTGTGTATGGTGCAAGAAAATGGTCCAGTTTTATTCTTTTGCATGTAGCTGTCCAGCTTTCCCAACACCATTTATTGAAAAGACTTTCTTTTCCCCATTGTATATTCTTGACTCCATCGTCATAGATTAATTAACCATATAGACATGGGTTTATTTCTGGGCCCTTTATTCTGTTCCATTGATTTATGTCTCTGTTTTTGTGCTGGTACCATACTGTTTTGTTTATTATAGCTTTGTAGTATATCTTGAAATCTGGGACTGTAATATGTCAGTGTTCTTCTTTCTCAAGATCGTTTTGACTATACAAGTTTTTTGTGGTTCCGTACATATTTTAGGTTATTTGTTCTAGTTTTATGAAAAAAGCTATTGGTATTTTGATAGGGATTGCATTAAATCGCTAGATTGCTTTGAGTTTTATGGGCATTTGAACAATAATAATTCTTGCAATCCATGAGCATGGTAAGTCTTTCCATTCATTTGTATCATTTTCAATTTCTTTCATCATTGACTTATGGTTTACTGAGTATAGGTCTTTGACCTCCTTGGTTAAATTAATCCTAGATATTTTATTCTTTTTGGTGCAATTATAAATGGGATTGTTTTCTTAATTTTTTCTTCTGCTTCATTATTAGTGTATGGAAACACAACAGACTTCTGTACTTTGATTTTATATCCTGTGACCTTACTGAATTCACTTAACAGTCCTAGGAATTTTTAGTGGAGTCTTTAGGGTTTTCTACATATAGTATCATGTTATTCTGCAAATAGTGACAGTTTGGCTTTTTCCTTACCAGTTTAGATGTCTTTTTATTTCTTTTTCTTGTCTGATTGTTGCAGCTAGGACTTCAGGAACTATGTTGAATAAAGTGGTGAGAGTAGACATCATTGTCTTATTCCTGATCTTAGAGGAAGAGCTCTCAGTTTTTCACCTTTGAGTATAGTATTAGGTGTGGGTTTTTCATTATGGCCTTTATTATGTTGAGTTATTCTCCTGCTAAACCTGCTTTGTTGAGGATTTTTATCATGATTGAGATGATCATATAGTTTTTATCCTTCTTCTTATTAATATGACATATCACATTGACTGATTAGTGAATATTGAACCACTCTTGCATTCCTGGAATAAATTCTACTTTATTGTGTTGAATGATCTTTTTTAATGTATTTTTGAATTGTGTTTGCTAATATTTTTTTAAAGATTTTATTTATTTATTTATTTATTTATTTATCAGAAAGAGAGAACACAAGCATGAGAAACAGCAGGCAGAGGAAGAAGCAGGCTTCCTGCAGAGCAGGGAGCCCATTGTGGGACTCGATCCCAGGACTCTGGGATCATGACCTGAGCTGGAGTCAGATGCTTTAACTGACTGAGCCACCTAGGCTTCCCTGTTTGCTGATATTTTGTTGAGGATTTTTGCATCTCTGTTCATCAGATATTGGCTTGTAACTTTGTAGTGTTTTTGTCTGATTTTGATATCAGACTAATGCTGGCCTTGTAGAATGGATTTGGAAGTTTTCCTTCCTCTTCTATTTTTTTGGAATAGCTTAAGAAGCACAGGTATTAACTCTTTTTTAAAAAAAATATTTGGTAGAATTCACCTGTGAAGCGTCTGGTCCTGGACTCTTGTTTGTTGGCAGTTTTTGATTATCTGGTTTTGATATCTCATATAATCCATTTTTATGCATTCAATTGCTTATTTTGCCTTTAGTTATTATGTGGTTAGAACAAATATAAAAATTTGCACCAAAAAATAAAACAAAGAAACAAAAAAGCTCAGCCTCCTTTTTCTTAATTCCATATATATAACTTCATTATCATGTGGTATAAACCAATTTCACAGACTCCAAAGCTTAAAGTCTCTTTGACTGTGTACTGTCTAAACACACTCTCTCCACTCTTCTTTCCAATTTTCTTTAAAATTATTCATTTTACCCCCTAGGATAAGTTTATCTATAATGGTCCTAGATATAAAAAAGACTCCAGGAATGAGTAGGATAGTGTGTAGATATTGAAATATTAGACAAATTAGACATTGTGACAGCATTTTTGATTAGTTGAAACTCCTTAATGAAATGTGTGAGTTTGATAATGCCCAGGACTTGTTAAAGGAATATATAGTTGGTAATACATGATTTAGATTGGTATTAGAACATAGTCTGTAATTAGTAGATGAAGATAAAAGGAAAGGGAGAGAGTGAAAAAAAAAGGTAAGGATGGGAAGCAGGGTGAAAGATGCCCCTCTCCCACCACTATTTTTTATGGTGGTTTATTTTAAGATAGATTCTTAGGATTGATTATTTTCCTGAGATTCATTCAGGATGGTTCAAGATAAATACATAAATAATCACACTAAAAATAATAATAACAAAATGAAGAACCATAAAAGTGGGCCTCACTCTGCCCAGCAATGGAGATCAGAAGTTTGTCAAAGCTACTCTGTCTACGTGGCAGGCTTTCCCTCTCACTATTGGCTCCATTTTTTTTTTCTTTTTAGTCTCTCAAGTCTACTGTTCATCTATTAATTGCATGGCTTGTATAGTTTAACCTGATTCTGAATTACTAAAGTGACTCCTCTGGCTTCTACTAATAACTGATTTAATCTCTTTTTATATTTGGTTTTACTGCTCTTGTTATAAGTGACTGGCAGAAAATTCTTGTCACAGGTCAAGTCACTGATCAATCTGTAGATTTCCAAGTAATTCCAAACAGCCACTGTCATATCCAGGGATATGAGAAATAGAATATGTGGTTTTAGATGGAGGGCACCATTTGCTGTTCTCAGCTGCAACAAAAAGAATTCTCTGATAAAAAAGAAGAGGATTTATTAAGTCATATAGAGATCATACGAAGTTGTTAGGAGAATTGAACAGATACCCTGTAGATTGAGCTTTAGGAATAACCACAATACACCCCAGAGCTAGTTGTCTTAAGGCTAAGGCTACCTCTGTCAAGACCAGGAAGCTGCCAGCCAGCTTGATGCCCCCATCCCTGCAGACTCTAGTATCATACAGCCCTATCCCTTGTGCATCAGACAATGGATAACATCTGTCCTGTTTTCTCATGTAACGAATTTCTGTATCTACATATATATTGCAGGGATGTCTGATTAACAAAGACTAGGTCATGTCTGCCCTGGAGCTATAATGAACTTTAAAAATAGAGGGAATTTGTTTGTTTTATTTCTAATTTGTTTGCTTTAATTTTGCCTCAGAGATATGGGTTTAACACTATGGATAACATTCACATTTTCCAAAATTTGGTAGCCTGTGTATTAACAACTTTTCTTAATAAAGGTTTAAAATGCATGATAGCCAGCTTTAGTAAATGGCAGACCATCACTGAAGGGTTTTGAGTATTTACTGTAAGTATACTGACAGACCATTCAGTTATGCATGTGTGTATGTTATAATATTTTATGTGTATAAACGACATCTTACCTATCCTTATAATGTGATTTTAACTTTGCTTTTCTCTGGATTATTTCCTCCATTACATGCTGACTTTTGAAGTTAGAATCCTACCTTCCCTAAAATATTATAATTCACGTTTTTGGCACACAAAAAGAACATAGGGCCAGGACTCTGTGCAGCGAGAATAAATTAAGACCACACTTAAGTCTGTTCTTAGCACCAATAACTTAAATGAGTTGAATAAACATTGGACAGTGCCTCCGAATTTGGAAATTGAAGTTGCTTTCCCTAATTTGTTATTCTGTACAATAGGGATGCTTAGAGATCCCATAAGATGTAAAGATTGGTACAGAGAATCTCTGACCATCCTGAAATTATAAAATAACAAAAAAAGTATAGATACTTATGTGTATTTTTGAAAGGAGAGGGTTTGGATTCTCAGAGGGAGTCCATGGCTAAGACAAAAATAATAAAGGTCAGTAACCACTGCTCTAGAGAAATCTCTAGTAAATTTTAAGAAGAAAACCCATTTTGACTCAACTTTTATGGCTGTAAATCTCTGTAAAATGAATTATTCCATCTTCTTGCCTCAGTAAACACATTCAAGTGAAGATGATGGGTTATTTCATAATGTGAGGGAGTGCTTCAGGGTCATCATTCTGCAAGTGGATTCTCATGGCTGTCTGCAGATGGATGGGTGTAAAGTTTGAGTCCAATAGATTCTGAGTCCAGGACATGCCTGAGATGTTTTTAAATAATTCCATTACAGCCTTTCACTTTATTCCTGCTGGCTTGCCTTTAAGTGTTTAGTTCTGAAAAATTAGGGTGAACTGATTATTCTGGCTAGTTGTGTATCCAGTATGTAAAGTTTTCCCATCTACATTAGGTCCTAGGGCTTCTGTAATAAAAGACCACTAATTGGGTGGCTTAAAACAGCCAAAGTTTACTCTTTCACAGTTCTGGAGGCTAGAAGTCTAAAATCAAAGTGCCGGCAGGGCAGTGCTCCTTCTGCAGGTACTAGGGAGTAATCCTTCCTTGCCTCTTTCTAGTTTCTGATGCCTTCAGGCAATCCTTGACATTCTTTGGCTTGTCAAGAATCTCGGCGTCTTGTCTTCATATGGCCTTCTCTATGTGTGTTCGCTCTACTCTTTATACAGACACCAGTTACTGAATTTAGGACCCACCCTAATCCAGTATAACTTGGTTTTAACTTGATTACATGTGCAAAGACTCTACTTCCGAATAAGGTCACATTCTGAGGTTCTAGGTGGATATGAATTTGATACTTTTCAAACCAATCCGCCATCAATGGCATTTTGTATATTTTAGGTAAACAGCTTAGGCATTAAAAAAAAAAAAAAAAAAACAGGCAAGGAGGGAACATTTTATTAGGTACAAGTCTTAGGCAATTTTTTAGGAGGG
>NW_024424786.1:12101549-12138657 GCF_017311325.1 Ursus maritimus
AGCAAGCATTTTATTACATAAAAATCTGTCTATGGATGTACTCTAATATTGCTTATTTAGAAGCACATATAAGATTTATTTATATATTCATTTCTAGAATAAACATCACAATTCCTAACATTGTCCCAAAATTGTGCTAGATTTCTGAATGATAGAAACATTATTCAATTTAAATTATATAAAATAATCTTTGTCTATGAGGAATATAAAGAACAGAATTTAAGGGCGCCTGGGTGGCCCAGTCAGTTAATGGTCTGACTCTTGATTTTGGCTCAGGTCATGATTTCACAGTTGTCAGGCTCCGCGCTGAGCTTGGAGTCGGCTTGAGATTCTCTTTCTCCCTCTGCCCCTCCCCCCAGCTCATGCTTTCTCTCTCTCTTTCTCTGTCTCTCTCCCAAAATAAATAAATAAAGATCTTTTTAAAAGAAATAGAATTTAGTAACATTTTTCCACATAATATATGACACATTAATAATTATGAAAATCACAAATAATCATAATAAACAGATTGAAATAAGAATTTTACAATAAAATACTGTAAGGGGGCAGATGAGGGCAATACCTACTCAGGTGTGGTGAACATTGAATGCTTCATTAAAGAGATGACTTGAAAGAAAGAAAAAGATTCGAATTTATGGCTACTCACAACCAAGAAAGCAAACATAAAAAAAGCTTGATATTGCAAACATTCCCTTGGTGAAAGATTAGGGGCTCCTGGGTGACTTAGTTAAGAGTCAGACTCTTGATTTCAGCTCAGGTCTTGATCTCAGGGTCATGAGATCGAGCCCCATGTTGGGCTGTGGACTCAGCACTGACTTTGCTTGAGTTCCTCTTCCTCTGCCCCTCCCCCTGCACATGAACGATCTCTCTCTCTCTCTCTCAAAAAAATAAATAAAATAAATATTTTAAAAAAGAAAGATTATTAGATATTTTTGGTGTAAAGAAAGCAGTTAATTTTGATGATCGTAGCTGAATCCAGTCTCAGGCCAGCTTACTTGCAAAGCATATATGTGTTTTTGGCGTCCAGATCAGTGCTGTAGGTATGTGTTACAAGAAGGCATTGGGCAGCCAATCTGATAGAGCCACAGCATAATACACAGAAAAATAAATCTGAAAATTTCTCCTGTCAGATACAGCTACATCAGTGATCTTTCTACTTTGCAAGGACACATAATTCTTACTCAGCATTTCAGAATTAAACCAGAACTACTGCCTTATGGGAGATTACAATCTACCTTAAATTTTATTTTATTTACTGTTGCAATCAATTAATTCTGCCAAGTTCTAATTTACTGCATCAGAATGTTGGCTATATGCCTACATCTAAAATTGTACGCAATTTTAGAAATGATTCTCCATTGAAATTGTGTGACTTGTGCACTTGGAGGCAACCAGATCACTGTTTCTGTTTTCTGATAGGGGAATAGCTAGTGTTCTCTGCCATGCTCCAAGTGAAGGAGAAAGTTTGGTTTCTTAATTTCATGTTTTTTTAATCAACATTATGTTTTTTATGTACCTCAGAATATTAATTTAGTAAATAAAAAAGCAATGCATGTAAGACATTTAGCAGATATTTAGCTCTTGACAAATGGAAACTATCATTGTCATAATTGCTATCACTGGGTTCTGAGGTAAAATTGGCTCATCAATAAGCAATGCTATGTAGAAAAAATATTTGCTTACAAAATGGTTCTAAACAAACAAAAACTCAATATTTCTCTTAAATAAAAACACTAAAGACATATTACTTTACCCCTCTAATTTTTAGACAGTCTCATTCCATCTCTCAAAATGTCTCTCTCCATATGGCAGACGGGAAGACCAAGAACCATCTGATTAACAGTTTAGAAACAATCGCCAAATGAGACAGTCCTTTCAGACTGTACCAGCCAAAAATCCCAGAGAAGATTCTGAATTATTCACATGCCTGGGACACTCACCATGGTCAGGGGTAGGGGTGCTTTATTTGGCTGTGAATGAGTCACATTCCTGCCCTTTTGTTAGATGGGATTGGCCCTGTTGAAAACAGATGGATTTCCCACAGGAAAGAAAAGTTCATTGCAAAAGAGTGAGTAGATATTAGACTCAGAAAATGTATCCAGAAAGCCACTGCATACATCTATCACTCCCTGTCATCCTCACTCATTTCCCTCCTGTCTCTCAGATCAGAGCCTGTAAGCAATTTTAATCATTTCAGGTCCCAAGTCATGCACAATGTATTTGCATCACCATATTTTTGTTAGCAATGCTCCCTTGCAAAAAATTGCACCCTCATTCCAAACATATTAAGTATCTTTAGTCTTCTCATTTTGTATTTACTTGCTGCATTCAAATTTTCAAAAAAAATGGCACTAGGGAAACTTTAGTCCTATGACATCAGGTAAATGATCATCTCTATCTCTGTGCCTGGAAAGAAGTGGTAGAACTGCTTTGTTTTTAATTGTCAGAGATACATTATTATGTTGTATTTGCTTCTCTGCCCCTCCTTCGCACCATTATCACCTCCTTTGTGTATCATGGATCCAACATCACTCCTGGAACCTATGTGCCTACCCAGTCTTTATGTCCAAACTTGAAATGGGGTTTATCCCTTCCATGACAACTTTACATGTTAAGTAGTCTTTACTCAAGAGCATAGACTGGAATATGGGAGGGCAAAGAAGCTACAACTAGTTAGAGGTGTGAGAAAAGGAAATTTGTGAGGGGAATCCATTTAAACAAGTTTGAGAAGATGGAATGATTGACAAGGAGAAGAAACAAATCTAAATAATAATAACTTAAAAAGTATAAATATACACACAATATCCCAGTTAATCCATAATGGAAATGCATATGACACAAGTTTATAGGTTTTGTGTTAGTATTATCTTCAGAATTATTACATAGGATAGCTGAGAACTTTTAAAAATCAGAAAAGCTCACTTGAATTTTTCAACTCCAAACACAATGGGATCAGGTTCTTTATTCTCTTAATAATTTGATAACATAAATATTAATTTTATAGGGATTATTCCGTGGGGGAAAAGTGGCATGGTAAATGACTAGTTTCTGAGCTCATCATTATATAGTTTTATTTTAGAAAGTAATAGTGTATCCAAAATAGATCATTGTTTTAACAGCAAAATAGCAAACTTCTTTGTACCACACCCAAATCAAAAGTATTAAGGCTACAATTTAAAACAGTTTAAAGCCTTGTTCTAAAATCCATGAGTAATGGAAAAATCTCTGACCCCTCATCTTGCTTTTTCTTTATAGCAGCTAACATTTCTTGAAATTATATTACATAATTCATTGATTTACTTGTTAATTTTCATTCTCGGGGGTTTTTTTTGGTTTTGTTTTTGTTTTTTTGTAAAAACACATGATGTATTGGGAATGCAAAATGGTAGCCATTTTGGAAGACAGTTTGGCAGATTCTCACAAAATTAAACATACTCTTACATATGATTCCGCAGTCATGCTGCTTGGTATTTATCAAAAGAATTGAAAACTTCAATCAATATAAAAACTTGTACATGGATGTTTATAGTAGCTTTATTCAAAACACTAAAACCTGGGAGCAACTTTCCTTTGATAGATTGATCAATAAATAAACTGTGACATGTAATCCAGACAGTGGAATATTACTCAGCACTAAATGAACTATCAAGCTGTGAAAAGACACAGAGGAAACGTAAGCACATATTACTAAATGAAAAAAGCCAGTCTGAAAAGGCTACATGCTGTATGATTCCAACTATATGGCATTCTGGAAAAGGCAAAATTATGGATACAGTAAAAAGGTCAGTGGTTGCCAGGAGTTAGAGAGGAGGACAGAGATGAATAGGTGGAGAATGGAAGACCGTTAAACACAGAAGTGCTCTGCATGATACTCTTATGATGCATACATTTCATTACACATTTGTCCACCCATCAAATTTACAACACCAAGAGGGAACCCTAATGTAAATTATGAACTTTGAGTGATAATGATGTTATCAATGTAAGGTCATCGGTTGTAGCAAAGGTACCATTCCTATGGAGAGGCTATGTACAAGTGGAATCAGGGAGTAAATAGGAAATCTCAATACCTTCCTCTAGTTTTGCTGTGAAATTAAAACTGCTCTGAAAATAAAGTCTGTTAAAACACATACACACACATATCATGTAATCTATCTTCTTAACAAATTTTAAGTGCATAGTACATTATTAAGTATAATGCACATTTGTTTTTTAAAGATAAAAGAGCAGGAACATTATCTTTTTTTAGCATTATATCCTCTATCTTTGCTGAAACATAATAGGAACTTGATAAATATTTGTTGCGTGAATAATAAATATTGCTTAAGTAGTTTATATTTATGTAAATTATAGGGGATGGGCCACTGTCCATAATTCATAGGAATGAAAGTCTCTAAAGTTATGAGAAGTATTCCTGAAATCAAACTTGTAATGACTTTGAAAATCATAGAGGATCAGAAAACCTCATATTGATTAGAAATCACTAAAACTTGCTATACCAAGTCTTTTACACATGGGGCTGCAAGGCAAGGTATTGTACTTTTGATTATGGACTCGCTGCACTGCAAGAGAGAACAAAAGCCTGAAATATAGAAACCACCAAGGAAAGAAGAAAGAGAGAAAAGGAGGGGTGGAGGGAGGAAGGAAGCATAAGAAAAATACCTCACTTGGGCTTGTAACTGAATGAAGTTTCCACCAGCATCTCAAACTTATTCACTGTGTTGCCTTGGAGAAGTCACGACTTTTATGAGGGTTATTGGTAAAATATTTGGATGAAGTGATTCCCATGGTTCCTTAAATTCCAGCTTCAGGATTCAAAGTTTGTAAGTTCCTAGTCTGTAGAAACAATACATTGCTGCGAGTTAATAATGTTTCACTATTAAAGTCAAGATAAAGTCCAAGAGGGTCGCTATTAATATTTCAAACAAAGACCTAAGTGACTGTAAATCGTCTTTGGATTTGCCTAGAGCTTCTCAAATATTCTAGGAGTGTTTTTAAAAAGTTGAAGTTCCGACTAGGCTGTGCTCTGGTACATGTCAAAGAAGTGCCACATGCATATATTTACCAGGTGATCTACCAAGATGATTTTTGAAAGGTTTCCTCGTTCAACCTGTATCTAGGGTGGTAAAATGTTAACTTTAACAAGAGTTGATTAAAACACATTATCTTAGAGTTTATTTCTAGTGAGTGTGCAAATTCACAGAATGTTGGAAATATTTTGAGGTAATTAGGCAATTACAAATTACTTTCCCCCTCAGACATATAGAAAACATGCGTGCTTGGAAGCACAAATGTAGGTGTCATGCGTAATAAGAAAGTTGGCAGAGTTGAAATAGAGACAGAAAAAATATATGAGATTCAAAGCACATCTTAGACGCTATTCATGATACTTAACATGTTCTCATCATTTAAGTAGAAACACCGTATTCACCCCACAATTGTTATGAGGGTCAAATGAGATAATAGTAATGAGAACAGCTACCATTGTGCCCCTCCTTGTTCTTCCTAAAGATGTTACTGTTAATATATGGCTGTTCACAAACCAAATATATGATATAGTCTTTAATCAGCTTTTCGTGGAAAATACATGCAGTAGGCTGATGGTCCAAAGGTAGTAGGTCCTAATCCCTGAAAATTGTACATGTTACCTTATAAAGAAAGAGTCTTTGCATGTGTGATTAAGTTAAGGATCTTAAGATGGTGAGATTATCTTGATTTATTCTGGTGGAACCTAAATGTAATCACAAGTGTCCTTATCTGACATATACATAGAGGAGGCAGCTGTGTGGCCTGGAAGATGGGAAAGATGCAGCCATCAGTCAATGAATGCTGGCAGCCATGAGAAACTGGAAGAGGCAAGGAACACAGTCTCTCCTAGGGCCTCTGGAAGGAGCTCAACTCTGCAGACCCCATAATTTTGGCCTGTTGACTTTTTTGGGGGGAGGGGAGTAGTGTCTTTTATTTTTTATTTCGTTTTTAAATTCAAGTATAATTACAGTGTCCTATTATTTTCAGGTATACAATACAATAATTCTTTTTTTTTAATATTTTTTATTATATTATGTTAGTCACCATACAGTACATCCCTAGTTTTTGACATAAAGTTCCATGATTCATTACTTGCGTACAATAATTACAATTTTATAACATTTCTCAGTGCTCATCAAGTATACTTTCAATCCCCTTAATTTATTTCACACACACCCTCCACCACCACCACCTTCCTTCTGGCAACTACTAGCTTGTTCCCTGTATTTAAGTGTCTGGGTTTGTTTTTTGTTTTTTGGTTTTTGTTTTTGTTTTTGTTTTCTTTCTTTTTTTTTTTTTTTTTTGGTCTCTTTTTTTGTTTGTTTTATTTCTTAAATTCCACATATGGGTGAAATCATATAGTATTTGTCTTTCTCTATCTGACTTATTTCACTTAGCATAATACCCTCTAGGTTCATTCATGTTGTTACAAATGGCAAGATTTCATTCTTTTTTATGGCTGAGTAAGAGTCTTTGTAGATAATACCACATTTCCTTTACCCATTCATCTGTGGATGGACTTTTGAGTTACTTCCATATCTCGTTAGCCTGTTGACATCTGTCTGACTTTTGGCTTCCAGAATTGTTAGACAACGAATTTCTCTTATTTTAAACCACCTAGTTTGTGGTAATTTCTCACAGTGGCCTCAGGGAACTAATACAGCAGGGATTGGATGAGGCAAATATCCAGGTTATCATTAACAATAATTACTTAAGTGTATTATATGATGGCAGATACTATTCCCCCAATTAATTTTGAAACTGAACTGAAACTCTGGCAAGAATTCCATTTGTCCATGTGAATACAGTTTATATATGATGGTAAAGTACCCATCTGTTTCATCTTAAACCATAATGTATACATGCCTGTTGGGTCCTGGGCACTGTGTTACAGGGCAGAAATAAGATCAAAACGATTTCTAAGCCTTGTTGCAAATCTTAGTCTTGTGTGGGAAAGACCTCTCAAAACACTTAATATTGTATAATCATAATATAATATATACTAGGGACCACGCGTTTTACTTATTTACTTTGCACAAAAATATTAAGCAGGACATTTGCTAACACTGGGATGGGTCTATGATGAGGAGGAGGAGGATGACAACTAATACTTCCCTAGTGTTTACTCTGTATATAGGACCAGCTGGGGCCAGTCTGCATATGACCATGCTTTACATGCTCTTAAGAGCATGACCATGTTAAGAGCTTTACACTCAATCTAAGCAACTAGTTTCTTCATTTGTTTTCATGGTTTTTTTTGTCTAATATAATGACCTCTAGTTCACAGAACTGGGTCAGTCATGATCTGAGGTTCTGTGGCTTCATCGTGTGACACTGGTTCTGCACAGTCCCTTAAGAAATTATTTTTAATAATAATTATTATTATTGCTCACCATGTGAGCAAAACCTTATTTAAGTCCCTTCTAGCGTCATCATCCATAGTTTTTATATGAACGAATGAAGGGATGGAGAGGTAAAAGTTACACAGTCAGGCAAGGAGTTGGGCTTGGAAACCAGACTGTCTGACATGAGAGCTGTTCTTTCTGCTCTTAACTGGAGCTTATACTGTGAATTCAAGTTACGAAGTTCAATCTTTTATCATTCTTGTCCTAAGCCTAACCAAAGCTTGAAAATCTTTCTACCTCTTTTAAATGTGATTTCAGCCGTCAGCTGAAACACTTCACCTTTTGCCTCTTCTGTTTTTTTCCTTCTCACCACTTCTGTGAATGGTTTATTCACCTTGACATAGTGAAAATCATAGGTTTCATTTCAACCTCAGGGAAACTTAGTGAAACTTAGTGAATCATTAGTGCAGAGAAACTTTTTGTACTTTGCACTGAAATAAAAATATTAACATTGTTGGAATTGATTGAACCTACCATACTTGACACTCAAAACGTTAACGGGCCCTTTTCCAGACAATGGGTCCTTATGTCTGAATGCTGCAGAAAGCAACACTAGATTGAGTGATGTTGTCCATCATTCATTGAGGCCTGTATTCCAAAAATGTTTATAGCCCCAGGCAAGAGAAACTTCCACTTCCATTATCGTTTTCCATTTTCTCTAAAAAATAGATTTCTTAACATATCATGGTGCATATTAATAACCTAAAACTTGTATCAGGAAATTATGAATGAATTGCTATTTCATAGAAACATTTTTATACATTAAGAACCTTCTGAAACCATGTATTATACACTATTTAAATTTGGCATTTCACATTGACTTATAATCTCTCCTTTACCCAAAACAGTTTTGTTTTGTTTTTTTTTTTAAACTAGGTGTCTTCCTCCATGCTACTGAAACTTCAAGATATATGAGAACACCCGGGGATCTTGTAAAAATGCAGATTCTGATTAAGAGCAGGGCCTATATTCTGCATTTCTAACAAGTTCCCAAGTGATGCCAATACAGCCGGTGCCCAGGCCACACTTCGAACAGAAAGTCTCTTAACAAGTGGTTCTCAAATGTTGCACAGGGGGCAGGTGCTGGCTAACTACTCAAGATCATTTGGAGAGCTTCTTTGATATAGAGACTCCTGAGTGATGTTTGGAGATTCTGTATCAGTGCTTGTGACCTGAGGTTTGTCCATCTGCATTTCTTCAATGTAGAAGGAAGGGATTCTGTTGTTCAGATGAAGAGTTCTCAAAAATGTCAGGAAATACATTCAGGTCATAGCTCTGAAGGACCAAGAAGGGAAATCTTAAAGAGTAGCCATTATAGCACTGCACGTATGGCCTGAGGGTAGCTGTAGAGAGAATATTCCATAGTCCGTATTGGGCCTCAGGTACTCTTATTGGCCAAGGAAGAGCAGGACAACTGATGAAATGATCTGCTGGCACTGTAAGCAAGAGAGAGTTCTGCAGCACTTGATTTATTTGTGCCTTTAGAGCTGAATGCTAGATAGCCAAAGCAATCAATGGACATTTTGATATGATAATAAGGATTTCAATAATTTTATAGTCACAGAACATGAGGCATCTGGAATGTTAAGAAATAAGACCCAGATTTGGGAGCCTCTGCTCTAATGCATGTATGCTGTCAGTCTCCTGCTGTATGACTGCCTTGCTTTAAAATTTCCTCCCTCCTCCTCCTCCTCCTCATCTTTTATCTCCTCTCACACAACTATTAGGAAGTGAGTGCCTATCACATAGTTGATATTCAGTCAGTACTTGTTGACTGTTTTATTGCCAACTTTATATATTTTTAACAATAAAAATATCTCACCAAAGAAGGAGTAGAAACTGCCACTCTCAGCAGCCACTCCTGTGTCTAGCATTTTACACGTGTAATTGCACTTCTTGGTGGCAAGCCAGCCCTTTTATATACATGATTTCACTTTGCACAATCCAGAAGTCAAGCAGAACACATTCTGAAATGGAAGAAAGAGATAAGGAAAACTCAATCTTCAAGACTGTTCAAGTTGCTTAATTTCATAGAGCTAGAGAGAGTAGAGAAGGAACTAGGCACTCCGTTTTTTCACTCTCCTTTTAAGATGCTTTTCTCGCTCTACCTACTGTTCTTCTACCTCTGTGACTATCGACTTTGAAATAGATGTGAAACTAACCACCTAAATAACTGTCTCTTAATCTTTCTACGTATCATATGCAGGTATGCAGTGTCTGAGCTCACTATTCTTGCCACAGCTGGGAGAAAATACACCTCTTTTTGTATTCTTCATAAAGCTAGTTCTGTCATGTTGGACGCTACACCTCTCATATTCCCATGGATTTCTAATTTTCCAGCTGAGGTCATTCCTCCTTTGACGTCATGGAGAACAGCTATTCTGGGTTTTCAATGAAAAAAATTACCCTTTTTTTTCTAAACAAGACTCACAGAATTTTATAACTTTTCTTGTCAATTAAAACTTACCTGATACATGAACTTGCTAGATATAATTTTTAAAAAAAAATTTTTTTATTAAGAGGTAAACAGAAAGGAATTTAGAATTTTCAATTATTAGCTGATGTGTATTTGCAGATAAGGTTTTAATATTTTTCAGGTTTGAAGAATAAGGTTTCCTATCCAAATGACTGCGGTAGTAATGCATTTTGAATTATGTTACCATTTTAAAAAGAAAAAAAAGCCCTTTTTTGTGCAACAATAGTTGGATATTTGGTCACTGAAAGGCAGTGTCCTTTGAAGTTTTATTTTTTAAGCTGTGAATCTCAAACTCGTTTTTGTAGACAATCTCTCAAAATTTCATACATCAGACCTTTTTTACATTTCAGAACACATAAGTTATGTATTGTACTCTTTATTATTGTAGTATATATGCTACTTACGTATGGTCTGTCACTCACCGCCTCCCTTGGTCACCAGTAGAATTTAAAATAAGATAGTGTGGTGGAAACAGCCATTTGTCTCCAATGTCCATTCTCCCAGCCTTGCATTCGGTAATACAACAAGTGAGTTTTAGCAGGCAATTTACACCTACTTAGCTAGGGGCTCCATTTACTAGCCGCTCAGCATCTGTTGCAGTTAGGACCGCATGACCATCTGGGCAATAGATATGAACAGAACTGTGTCCATGGCTGTATAAAAGAGAGAAAAGTGTAGTTGTTCTTTTAGATACTTAATCCTTTTTTTTTTTTTTCTTCACTGAGAGACTGGTGTATACCTTTATTCAATATGACTAAATGGTAAGTTCTTGTTTAGTCTAGAAACTGCTTTGATGCCCAAAGTTGTGCTTATGCATTTCATATCTTATTTGAGAGGAATTTCTCTCTTTTTGTTTTTGTTTTTGCTCAAACAAGGCAAAGTATTGCCATCATAACTGTGTATTTGTCCTTCAACTTTTGTGGAAAACTTTTCCATCCCTACAGAGTTTATCAGACTTAGATTAATGCCCCCTTTCTCTGTGCTCTGGCACTGCTCTCGATTTCTCATATCTTACAAGTTACCACACTGCGTTGCATTTGTCTATGGCCAGGTGGGGCAAGTACCTATTTGTTCTCTCTTTATCCCCAGTTTCTAATGCCATACGTGATACATGGTAAGTTTTTAATAAGTAACTAAAGAGTATCTTACCTGAGTCCTCTAGGTGTATACCTCTATTTTGGGGGGAGAGGGGTGATTATTTTTCTCCTTTTAGGATCAACATTCTGAGAGATGGAAAATGAAACCATTTTGGTTCCCAAACTATTTGGGATCTTTATTGAAAATAATGCTATTTGTGCAGCTCCTAGGCTTCCCTGATGTCGCACCATTAAATGCACCCAGACACAGAACATAAGACTATTAGTGAATCACTTCCTGTTCAGTGTCTTGTGAATCAACAGAACAGAACATAGCACAGCCTTTATGTAAGCTGACATGGAACTTTCTTTATTCAACAATGTCAGAGGCAAGCTTTTTAAGATCGTTAAGTTCCCTTAATTGGGTAGAAAGCCTATCTTGATCAGATTACACTTTTTTCTTTTTATTTATGTCATAAATTTAGAATCCTTATCATTTTAACCATCATTAATGTTGAAAATATCTACCAAAACATCTTACTTAAGAATCTTGGAAGATTTCCTTGGGAAAAAAAATGGTGACTATAATAAATGCTAAGGATACATTTGCATCAGTGTATTTACTTAGTAGTGTTGGTTCAGTTAGATTTTTTTATAAACATCCTCTTCTTTCCTTTGGAAGTTGCACATTGATTGTGCCATAAAACAATAAATGATGTGTTTCCTTTCAAAAGCAAGCTGAGTGCGCTATCTGGCAATAAAGAATCAGAATCTCCATTCTGCACAGCAGCTCAGTTTTGTGTCACTCATATCTTCCAACATATGATCACTTGTGCTACGTGTATATGTGAGGCATGAGTGCACGTGCATCAATAAATACATATACATATATGTACATAGAAGTATTTAGATACTAGGTAGAAATCACTTGAGATCAGCCTTTTGGGGAACTGAGTAAACTTGATCCAAATACAAATTTCACAGCTTCTTGAATGTGTAGAACCCATTACAAATGTTTGTAGGTTCCATGCCTCACAAATACTTTCCTCCTTACAATCAGACACACCATTCAAGTCAAATTTTCTTTGAGGAATGCAAGCTGTTACAGCCACTCTGGAAAACAGTATGGAGGGTCCTCAAAAAGTTGAAAATAGAGCTACCCTACGACCCAACAATTGCATTATTGGGTGTTTACCTGAAAGCTGCAGATGTAGTGATCTGAAGGGGCACCTGCACCCCAATGTTCATAGCAGCAATGTCCACAATAGCCAAACTATGGAAAGAGCCCAGATGTCCATTGACAGATGAATGGATAAAGAAGATGTGGTGTGTATATACAATGGAATATTATGCAGCCATCAAAAAATGAAATCTTGCCATTTGCAATGGCGTGGATGGAACTAGAGGGTATTATGCTAAGTGAAATAAGTCAATCAGAGAAAGACAATTATCATATGATCTCATTGATAAGTGGAATTTAAGAAACAAGGCAGAGGATCATATGGAAAGAGAGGAAAAAATGAAACAAGATGAAACCAGAGAGGGAGACAAACCATAAGAAACTCTTAATCTTAGGAAACAAACCGAGGGTTGCTGGAAGGGAGAGGGGTGGAGGGATGGGGTACTGGGTGATGGACATTGGGGAGGGTATATGTTGTAATGAGCACTGGATATTTTATAAAACTGATGAATCACAGACCTGTACCCCTGAAACAAATAATACATTATACGTTAATTAACTGAATTTAAATTTTTTTAAAAAAGACACCTTTTGATGCCTTTTCAGACCCCTTCCCTGTAAATTGATTGACTTCCTCATCTGTTCCCATCCCACGTGGCATATATCTCTCTATTGTGGCTTTCATCACATTGCTGGCTACTTTCTGTCAATGTGGGCTTATCTGCCACACTCTGAGGGACTGCTACCTGCTAAATACCTCAGGGCAGGAAAGAAGGGAGAAAGGAAAAAGGAGCTAACTTTGTGAAGCTTGAATAAATATATGGGTATGTGGATTTATGGTTAATGATCTGTTAAAAAGGCATGCCAGCTTTGACTCTAAGTGTCAATATGTGCATTATTAAAGTGTGGGCCTTGCTTGGAAATGTTTCACTGAGTAATTTAAGTAGTCTGTGACCTGTGAAGACATTGTTATTTACTCGGAAGTATTAACAATGTATCTGTAGAAGTGTCTGACATTTCATTAGGAAGTTTAATGAGCTTTTCAAGGTGATCTTGGTGGTCAGTTCAGTCCTAACATGTTATTATAATATCATCGGAGTGAAGAAGAAAAACTCAGTTAAGATAAACAAATTATTACGACTGACATGAAAATATTGCTGGGATTCTACCTAAGTGATCTTTTCTACACCATTGAAGCCAGAGGAAATCTCCGGCGACGTCTTGCCCACTGGTCTCCTTTTACAGGTGAAGAGCTCTAAGCCTTAAGAAGACCAGGATGATTCTTTGTACGGTTGCTTTGTTACTAATTGGCACTAGTTAGAACTCACAGAAACGATAACTTCCAGCCACCATTCTCCAAGTGCAGTTATTTGAGTTTGTGCTCCGTGCTTTTATTATTTTAGCCCTGCAGGTAGAGTCAAGGCAGGTGGTGGTACTGAGCTCACAATAGTACTCACTTACGTTTGCTTGGTGGGACCATTTGTGTCCCGTACCACCACCCAACACCCCCCCCCCCAGCACTTGGTAAATAATTACATTTTTTATGCAAGCCCTTACAAAACCCTCGGGGGGGGGGTGAAGAGATTGTGATGTGTCTCTTAGGGCAACCTAAAAATAAGTAGCATATTACATATTTCATGATTTTTATTTCATTATTTATGTGAATTTATATATGTTTATATTTAAAATACATTTAATATAGATTTATATATAAGACATTTTAAGATTTCAATTTATTTATTTTAGAGAGGGAGAGAAGAGCATGTGGGGGGAGGGGCAGAGGGAGAGAGAATCTCAAGCAGCGCCCTGAGGTGGGGCTCAACCTCATGACTCTGAGATCATGACCTGGGCTGAAACCAAGAGTTGGACAATCCCTTAACTGACTGAGCCACCCAAGCACCCCTATATAAGACATTTTAAAGGGTTAATTTATTTTCCAACTATAATTGCATGCATGCATGTTCAATATAAAAACATGAACAAAGAAAATAATAATAAAAAATTATGTTTTATTTTTTGTACCATGGAAAGAATAGTTAGAATATATGGGCATATCTAACAAATATAGTCTTGATCCCTCTATAAATGGAATATATTATGTTTTTTCTTTCCAGTTGGTATTTATACAGATTTTCTCATGGTCCTAAAAATTTTTGGTAAACATCAGATTAATGATTGCTTATTTATAACACCTGTCCCTCACCTAAAGAAATTATCTACCAGTCTATCTATCTAATGATCTATTTAGATAATAATTAATGTAATGATTCTATCCTGGAATGGATTACATATTCACCCGCATTTTCTTTGAGATATTGTTGTCATGAACAAATTTTCATTAAAAAAAGTCTGTATCAGGGGTACCTGGGTGACTCAGTCAGTTAAGCATCTGCCTCGGCTCAGGTCATGATCCCAGGGTGCTGGGATGGAGCCCCGGGAGCCTGCTTCTCCCTCTGCCCCCTGTTCATGCTCTCTCTCTCGCTATCTCGCTCTCAAATAAATAAATAAAATCTTTAAAAAAAAAGTCTATATCAGTAAGTAGAACGGTGCTATCTGTACATTCTTTAGTAGGATTTGTACACTTGGAAAATAATGATTGCCATTGAAACATGTAAGGATTGAGAGGTTTCTTTAAATCTAATTCAGTCCCAATTAATAAACATAATTGAAGAATGAGTGGGTTAATCAAATGTTTCTGTTGACTCAAGTTACGCAAGCTCTGACCCATGCTCCTTGATCCTTCGTAATGATTTGTAGAAGACCTTATTATTCCCACATCTATAATACGGCATCCTTCTGAAACTTCAGCCAATTAAGTTCTTATAAAATTAAGCTCCTCTGACTATTCTGTATCTTCTAGAGCCTCAAGCTCAACATGTGTCAGTTGTGTTTTTCTACGACTCCAGATATGAAGAAAAAAAAAAAAAAAAAAAAAACCTGAGTTGAATGTATATTGGTTGTAAATTCAGCAATTTTGGCAGGCTTAATTCTTTCTTCCTTCAACTGTAAAATAGAGATAAACATAATATCTACCTCACAGACTTATTGTAAAAACTTAAATGTATGGAAAGTGCTGACAACAGTCACTAGCTTATAGTCAGCACCTCATTAATGTTAGCTATAATCACTGTAATTATTATTATCATTGGGAATTAATAGTAAAATAGGTAAAATTGCATATTGTTGTCAAGTGATTGTCATTTACATCTATTAAAAATATCAGTGTGAGCAGTGATAGGACTCTGCAGAAAGAACTCAATTGAGATTTCTAATTGATTCATTTTGGGTTACTCGGTTTTTTCATGGCTCTAACACCTACCACAAGATCCTTTGTTTTCTTTGTTTCCTCCACAAGATTCTTCTTTCTCTCACATTTGTTTTCTCCTCAAGATCTTTCTTTCTCTCACATTTATTTTCTTTGCTGTATGTTAAAAGCAGATGGGGAGTCAGGTTCATATTCAGTACTTGTCTTTACAGCTACCAGAACTAGGTTCTCTATGTAACACGCTTGACTGTGGTGACTTGGGGTGTCAACAGAATCAGTATTATTGAAAGCGTGTTACTGGGGCCCCTGGGTGGCTCAGTCAGTTAGGAGTTTGCTTTCGGCTCAGGTCATGATCCCAGGATCCCTGCTCGGTAGGGAGCTTTCTTCTCCTTCTCCCTCTGCAGCTCCCACTGCTCTCCTGCTCTCTCTCTGTGTCAAATAAACAAAGTGCGCAAAGCTCTGATCACTGCAAGAGCCGGTGACTGGGACACCCCCTGAGTGGAATGACCTGGATTTATTCATGAATTCTCCTTGCTAAATGCTATTTCTAACAATTACATAGGAACCTCGAAGTCAAGATAAGATAATTAAAACTAGACAGAGAGTTCTGGAAGTTTGCTTATGTTTTCACAACCATTTAGAGCAGCACCACAGCATGCAAAAAAGTGTAAGTAAAAATAAGATGAAAAGCAGGAATTAAATATATGTTTGGAATACCTCTAGCTCCATCTCCAATTTTATTTTCCATCTTCAACTCTGAATCTTCAGGAATGTGTCTACCCCTATAATATATATTGTATCATATATATGTATTTTACCAAATAAATATTTATAGACCCTAATATATACATGCATACATGCGTGTGAAACTTAGATCCCAGACTTTATCTCTGAAAACATGTTATTTTCCCAAATACTGTTTCTTAACTCCATTATCAGATGTAAGACTGTATATTGTTAAAATTTCAAATTTTAAAGAGAATTACTATTGACATGTTCTCCTCGTGACATGTCTATTTAGGGAACCATTTGTAGCACGTGTTGGCCATTCCACAATTTGACACTCCTATAAATATAACTAAATAGATGTCTTTTAAGGCTAAGTACCAAGGCACAGTATTTATTTTACTGACTATCAGTGTGTTCTTATTTCTTAGTTAATGAAAGATATGGCACCCATTTGGGTTTTTTGATTATATGTTAGTTTGTCCTTGACTGGCAGACATACATGCACCCATTGATCTCACAACCTTTTCATTGTCCCCTAATCACTGTGTTCTTGTGTCTCTTCTTTTCCCATCCTAGTTTGTACTACTCATTCTAATAACTCCTTTTAATAATCCCTCATTTCCCTCATGCCTCCCTTCTTTTGCCATATACAAATGACTAAATCCCAAATTTCATCAAATCTAAGTCTCTCTGCTCCTACCCTGGTGCAGGAGACTGTGACTGGTGAAAACCAAATAAGCATGATGACTGATCTCATTTTGAACTTACGATCAATAGTCTAACGTGGGCCCTTACTGGTAAGTGGCCCTACATTCTTGTACATTGCACAGCCTGTTAATTCTCCCAATATGATACCTACCACTCCCTTGTCTCTCCTCAAGTTTTAAACTCCTCCTGCTCAACCCACTGTATTAGTTATCCCTGTATGTTAGTCAGGTTTCTCCAGAAAAACAGAACCAAGAGGAAGTGTGTGTGTGTGTGTGTGTGTGTGTGTGTGTGTGTGTGTGTGTAAGAGAGAGAGAGAGAGAGAGAACAATATCATTAATATCAAAACATATCCATATACTGGGAGAGAGAGAGATTTAGTTTAAGGAATTGGCTCACGTGATTACAGAGGCTGGTAAGTAGAAAAGATAGATGGGCTAAAGACCCAGAGAAGAGCCACTGTTGCAGTTCAGGTCTCAGGGCTGTCTGCTGCAGAATTCCTTCTTGCTTAGAGGTCAGTCTTTTGTCCTATTCTTCCTTCAACTGATTGGATGAGGCCCTCCCAAATTATAGAAGGCAACAGGCTTTACTCAAAGTCCATCGGTTTAAATGTAAATCTCATTCAAAAACACACTCACAGAAATGTCCAGAATAATGTTAGACCAAATATCTGGGCATTGCCCGCCAGCTAGGTTGACCCATAAAACTAATCAACATACCGTGCTGCTTCTTTCATCAAGAAAATAGAAGTTGTCAATGCTGAAAGTTGTTCATTTACCCTTCCAGGTCTACTTTCCAGCTATTATTACACTTCTCCGTGTCCCATAAATCTGTACTCTATGGACTATATCAGTTCTTTTGTCTTTTGGCTTCCCATTGGGCTTGGGATTTCCTGGCAGCAGATGGAAGGAAGCTGGCTAGTGAGGTTGGTATATTTGTGTATTCTTCATACATGGTCAACTAGAGCTGTTAGGATTTTCAGACAAAGTTCATGGCTTCTCTTAAGGTGTATCTTTCTTTTTTTTTTTTTTAAGATTTTATTTATTTATTTGACAGAGAGAGAGAGACAGCCAGCGAGAGAGGGAACACAAGCAGGGGGAGTGGTGAGGAAGAAACAGGCTCCAGCAGAGCAGGGAGCCCGATGCGGGGCTCGATCCCAGGACCCTGGGATCACGCCCTGAGCCAAAGGCAGACGCTTAACGACTGAGCCACCCAGTCCTAAAATGTATCTATTTTAACTTTCTTCCCTAGGATTTATGTCTCCACCCTTCATGCCCAAAGTAGTTATAGCTTCAGGCTACTGTACCACCTCTTCTGGTTCTCCTTCACACTTCCTACATCTTGGCAAATAGTCCCTCAAACCTACATGAAATGAACTTATTTTGATTGTCCAGTCTTTTCTGAAGGAAACCTCATTAATACATTTTAAGAATGCTGTTACATGCCCCTAGCACATCTAGCAATCTATCTACACTGTTACCCAATTTACTTTGCCATTACTCCTTGCAGTGGGTGAATTACCCATACACTTAAGTCATTCCCTACACTTGTGCATTGGAGCTATACTCTACTCACACTCAAGAAGAGCTAATAATTATGCCTTCTCTCTTATGTATCATCAGTTTCTCCATTTCATAAATACTATGCTGTTGTATCGCCCATATTTGAAATGTCATGGCTCAACCTGCTTTGCCTTATTTCTCTGCTCTTTTTTTTGTGCAAAACTCTTTGAAAGACAGCCTATATATACTCTTAAATATATTTTCATCCATATAAATTCACAGTCGACCCCACTTCTATAAAGTGAGCTCTTTCCTTTCAAGGTCAGGAGTAAACTCCATACTGCTAAGTTGGAATTTTAGTTCATAGTTCTTAAGTTATAGCAGCTACATTTACAATACTTGATCCCTCCCACATTCCTAAAATATTTGCTTCACTTGGATTTCATGACTCCATGTATCTGGGATGTTTTCCTTTCTCATTGACCATTCCTACCCATTCTCCTTTAACAACTATTTCTTAACTTTTTAGATATTTCATTGTTGGATTACATTAAACCTCAGTCCTCAAACCTCTTTTCTTTTCTTTCTTTCTCTCTCTCTCTCTCTCTCTCTCTCTCTTTTTGAGAGAGAGAATGCGCATGTGTGTGAGAGGGGTGGTGGGGGAAGGAGAAGGAGAGAGAGAGACCCTTAAGCAGGCTCCATACCCAGTGCAGAGCCTGAGGCACAACTTGATCTCATGACCCTGAGATCGTGACCTGAGCTGAAATCAAGAGTTGAGCACTTAACCCACTGAGCCACCCAGGCATCCCTACCTCCAAACCTCTTTTCCACCTCTTCTCTAAGTGACCTTTTCTGTGTCAAGTTTGTGAGTAGCATTGAGGAACTCATACTTCTCGTATTCAGATTTTCTGCTTAGACTGCTCCTTTGAATTCCAAGTACTTGTATCTAAATGCTTACTCAACATACCTATTTGTAGGCTTAAATGACATCTCAGACTAAGGAGGTCCAAAAGCAATGCCTCCTACTATCTTCCTCATATGTGGAGCTATTGAGACAAACAATCTGTGGTCATCTTTGATGCCTCCCTTTTTCTCGTATCCCCACATAAAAAAGAAATAGTAGAATCGTATCTTAGTGATTTTATGCTATATCACTATTTTACAGTATTGTCATTATTGACTGAATAAACAAGTTTAATTCAAATCAGATAAATCTGTCCCACGCTTTTGACCATCATATTTTCAGGAAAAATGGTCATTGTGATTTTGCATTTAGCTTTAAAGCTACACTTTTCAGTGGAATACAGTTGCATTTTCAGTGGATCTCTAGTGTGGTTTCTCTACAATATATATAAAAATTTGTACGAATAAGCTTTTGTTCCTGAAAATCACTAGTTGCATGTTAAGCAGCTCCTATGTTTTATTTTTGTTCTTTCTCTATCATGATAGTGATAGAGTGCTCAGTAATGTATTCAGTACATGGGTGGCCACTAAGTGTCCAGAGCTTTGCCTTCATGCCACAGGAGACCAAAGCACAGCTGATAAATAACCATGTCTCCCAGGATCTCAAAAGGTAAATGAATTAATATAATTACTAGCAAACTGTTTTATTGGCCATCAAAAAGTTAAATTAGCCTGCTGGTTATCTTAGGTAAAGAACTTACTAGTTACTTTCTTTTTTAGGAAAGGAGGGGAACTACTTGTGTATCAAAATTTTTGTCTTTTCAAACTATAATCCTATTATTTGGAGAGTCTTGAAATTGTCAGAAACACCCTTGCTGTGATCCAGATTTCAATCCGTGGAAGCAGTAAAGTTAAGGGTGCAGAATCTTTGATATGGTAAGGATTTTGATGTGATAGGGATATGTCAAGGATTTTCTCCTATTGCTCAGGTCCCTTTCTTTTTGAGTTTCTTTTTGTTCAGTTCAAACAGAAAGCAGCTTGCTTACTTGCTTACTTGCTTTTTCTATCTTTCCTTCTTTTATAACCTTGGAGAGCTTTGAAATGGAATCCTTTATTTTAAAATATTCCAATCATTTTTTTCTATGTATAGGAAAGTTTATTTAGCTCCTGTAACCTATCTCTCTTACACTTCTATTTTCAAAGACATGAAACTTTATGCAAGGCTATAATGTAACAAAACCATCTCTAGTACCATTTATTGGGCGCCTACTGTATGTGAGGTACTGTGTTAGGCTTTTTACATGTATTACTTCTCTCATCTTTATAGCAACCCAGTCAGGCGAATGTTACCATCTCTGGCTTCATGGAAAATGCAATGAACCTCAATGAAGTTAGCATGCCTAATTTCACCCAAATAGTAAAAAGCAGAGACTGAGCTTTGAACCAAGGCTTAGTTGGCTCTAAATTCCACATATATCATTAAGTGATATTTTCCTTTTGTCAAGTTCTGGCATTTTCCTTATGCCCATATCTCCCCCTCCCCTTTGTCCACAATCAAAGCACTACTGTCATCCCTCCTCAGCTCACACCCTGCTTCTACCTGCCTGGGCTCAGTGGTATCCTTGGGACTGGTGCAGGCTCCAGCTGAAGATGCAGTCCAGCTGAGACAGGAGGCTTCTCTTGAAGCAGCTTTTGCGACTTGCATTTTTGATTCCTCTCCCCCATGTTCTCAGTGACAAATCTTGGCTTCTTGCTTCCTGGAAGGCTGGTCTGCTTTCTGGATTCATTGTCTTCTATTACCTTATTGCTGAATTCTTGTTAGATCTCACTCTGAGTTTTAGCCGAGCAACTTAACTGTGGGTTGGTATCCTTATAGTACTTTAATGCACAGCGAAGGCTTCAGTATCCCATGTTGCTTGCAGTCCCACGCGGGATGAATTCGGATTCTCCACTCTCCCCACCTATATCATTGCTGATGTGCTAATGATTGATATTTCAGCCTTTCCTAGTTTCAAAGCTCAGCTCTAACATCTAGAACCATTTTACTTTGTAGATGTATCATCAGTTGTATTTCTATTTGATTGAGGATTTCCTGTTGTGATTAATTTCTAAATGATCCTGGGTCATCTTCTAGGGCCGAATCTGCACTCCCCACGCACTTCCTTCTTGTGTAAATACACTGTTACTGTGCTACCTGCAGCTAGCTGTGGATGTGCTCTGCTCACAGATGGGCTGCAATGAAAAGATTTGTATGTATCCTCCTGATTTTTAGCTGTAAAAGAACAAAGAAAGCCCTGACCAAATCTTGTCATGCAAAAATTGCACGAGACAAAGTGAAATAGGCACTGGAAATTTTATCCAAGGCTATTACAATAGGGGAGTGAAGCTGAACAAAGTCTGAATTCAACTCTGTTGACAGGAATGGCAAGAAGGTTGTTACTCTCTGCGGGTGAGCTGGTGGAGAAGTACTAAAGGAAATGAGGGGAAGATCGATCAGTGGGATGGGTAGTGCACATTGGATTGTTCTCGAGTTTGCAAACATTTTCTCTGTGATTAGGCCACCTGCACTTGCTAATCATTGCCCCTAAAAGTTGGGCTCCTACCTTCCCACACAGACTTGAAAATAGGAGTGCTATCTTCTTTGATGATTGCATTTCAAAGACATAGCACCCCATGCATCCTACAAGATATTCCTGGGATGGAAAATTGGTCAGAGGCTTTTTTTTTTTTTCTTTTTCTGCAAGAGGCTTTTTAAAGATTTACATCTCAAAAGGGCAGGGAAAGAATTACAATTATAAGTTTACTCAAATAAATGCCTTAAGAAAAGGGAGGTCAGGGCCCAGAGTCAGGAAGAAGTTTGTCTAAAATTTAGTCACACTGAGGGATGTGTTAAGGCTGTTTTGGTCCGTTTCAGTGCCTTTAAGATATTACTCATTACTCGGAAGTCATTTCCTCTGTTGTATTTATCCTGGGACTACCTAGTCAACAACCTGGAGGCAACAAAATCTGTTCTAACCTGCTTTTTGTTTTGTTTTGTTTTGTTTCATTTTGTTTTTTGGGTTTTTTGGGTTTTTTGTTTGTTTGTTTGTTTTTTTGTTTTTTACGAGCTGCCTTCTCTCTCTTTCTAAAAAAGTTTTTATTTAAATTCCAGTTAGTTAACATACAGTGTAATAGCAGTTTCAGGTGTATAACATAGTGATTCAGCAATTCTGTACATCACTCAGTGCTCATCATGGTAAGTGTACTCTTAATCCCCTTCACCTATTTCACCCATCACCTCCACCTCCCTTCTGGTAACCACCAGTTCTTTATAGTTAAGAGTCTGTTTCTTGGTGTGCCTCTCTCTCTCTCTCTCTCTCTCCCTCTCCCCTCCCCCCCACTTTGCTTGTTTGTTTTGTTTCACATATGACTGAAATCATATGATATTTGTCTTTCTCTGGCTGACTTATTTCGCTTAGCATAATACTCTCTAGCTCCGTCCATGTCTGCAAACATAGTCATGAGAGAGTTATACTTACATGCATTTCTCCTTTTTCTTTTGTGTTCTGATCCTCATTTATTAATAGAAAAATCAGAAAATACTCTCTCTTTTACTGAGTTTGAAAAGAAAGTAGAATCTGTTTTCTTTAACCCTGACCTTGTGTTTGTCATTTCAAGTAACAGGTAAGTAAAGATAATACCTTTTAAATGTCAAATTCTCCATCTGATTCTTTTTTAAAAAAGATTTTATTTATTTATTTGAGAGAGAGAGAGACTACAAGCAGGGGGAAGAGGGAGAAGCAGGCTTCCCATTAAGCCGGGAGCCCGATGCAAGGCTCAGTCCCAGGACCCTGAGATCATGACCTGAGCCAAAGGCAGACACTTAGCTGACTGAGTCACCCTGGCGCCCCTCTCCATTTGATTCTAAGTAGAAGGTTAAGAATTTAATCAAAGACCCTGGCCTTGTTAGCCTTGTCAGATCCCATTAGCTGACTTACAGAGTTTGAGAAGGAAGTGCTATTAAGCCATGGTCCAACAGAAGAGAAAAGTCGAAGGGTTCATAGAAAAGGAAAAAGTTTTCCTCAACTCTCCTAGGATCCCTGTCTGAAAATTAAATTGGCAAAGACAGGCTAATAAGAAAAAAAAAAAAAAAAAGCATGATTATTTAATAAAAGTTTTATGTGACATGGAAAACTTTATTAGGAAATGAAGACCCGAAACAACAGACCTGTGTATTTTTCTGCTAGGTTTGATGAATACTGGACAATTGTAGAGAAATACGATAGGCTAGGGAATATGGGGTGCTCATAGTAACCTCGGGGAAACTTGGCAAGTCATGATTGTTAGGATTCTTCTTGGCATTACCTTGTTTTCAGAGAGAAGGATGCACCTTTCCTCCAGGTATAGGGAGGGTACCTCCCACATGAGGGTTTTATGATCTGTTTCAGATAACAAGAGTGAGAGGAAGATCAGTGTGACCTTCCTGCTTCTGCTGTTTTCTGATATTCAATATGCCAGATGCCATATTTTGGGGTAGTGTTTCCTGAGCCCATCAGGTTGATTGCATCCTGATGTACTCCACATATTCTCCTGTGATGTTCTGCCTGGTCCGCATACTTACACCTAATACACTCTTCAAGTACAGACATGGAGTTCTTAGTTGCTAGATTCCAATAGCAGGGGATGAGTGTGTACAAATTCATATTTGTTCTTTCTCCCGATCCTGATGGTGCCCAAAAGCGAGTGTGTGCATTTTCAGAATGGCTGAGATTGGAGCTCACGGAAATGGATTCAAGAGACTAACAAAGCTAATGAAAATTAAAATCCCAACCTCAGACTCCTAGCCATTGTGCCCTATCACTTGAGCTAAATACTCCCATCTATTGCAATACCGAGCACTTCAGAGTGAAAGAGGAGCTATGGTTGTGTAACTGGTTATGGGTAAAAACTTTAGCGTGCTACAATTTAGATAAATGAAGTGTGCCATCTTGTTGTTGTTTCAATTATATTTTGCTTTTTCATCTATAAAATACAAGTAATATTCTCTGACTTATCTTTCTCCTACCGTTCTTTCAAGAGGCAAACAAGGTATCTTAGTGAAAGTATACTTGGAGATAAAGGATATAAGATACCATACTATCAATAAAATACAGGAATAAATCTGGCAGTCATAGTAACCTTGTTAACCAAGAAGTTAATTTCAAGATTATACGACCTCAGAGTTTGAACAGATTTGGGGATAATCTGGCCATGAATAACATCTGTGATGGTTTCTTTATTTGTGTTGAAGATAATGGACAGAGGAAGTTAAATGTTATTAAAACTCACCCAGTAAGTAGAATTCAAACTTAGTTCCTTAACCTCCGAGCCCATCACTTTTCAAAGTGTTCCTGCTTTACTGAGACAGCTCATAATTATTTCTGTGTCTTGACCACTAATATGGTGTTCATGTAAATTGTACACATGATTTAGTGATGAAACATAGCTCTATGAAAGAATTTATGTCTTTTGTACTGTTTGTCATCACTTCTGCTATAAGTGTGATTTCAGATCTTCAGGGTTTTTTTTTCCCATTTATTTATTTATTTATTTATTTATTTATTGCTTTTTACTCCATCTTCTCTTGGAAATAATTGGTAGAAGGTCAGTGATATAATATTTTTTTTTAAGATTTTATTTATTTATTTATTTATTTATTTGAGAGAGAAAGAGCATGAACAAGAGGAGGGCAGAGGGAGAAGCAGACTCCCTGCTGAGCAGGGAGCCTGGGGCTCGATCCCAGGACCCCGGGATCATGACCCAAGCTGAAGGCAGATGCTTAACAACTGAGCCACCCAGATGCCCCTAATATTTACTTTTGAGTTCAGAAAGTTCACTAATTATTCACTAACTGTATCTGATATCTACAGCATTAAAAGACCATAAGAAATATGAATAAAATGATAATTGCAACAACAACTGTGAAAAGAATACATCATGCAGAGCATCTTTATGAGTTTTATTACATATAATTCTCCTAATATCCATGTGAAGGTGAATGTACTAGACTCATTTCACTGATTAAGGAACAGAGGCTCCAGTAATTTATAGGAATTAAGAATCTCACAACTAAACCAGATATTCTGACCGGAACCTGAGCTCTCTGCAGGATCTGTACTAGGTGTGTATTTCAGTGTTCTACAGTTCTCTGTTTTTACAGTATTCTTGTGTATTTTGGACTTAATCTTGAGAGTGGTTAGATAGCTAAGACAAACACAGGGCACTAGACTACACTGAGATTATATGACTCACTGCCAGTCTCTCACCTTCAGGCACCCCAGAATGGCACCGCACCTCACTGCATTGTGCATGGACCTGCACGATTCTGGTCGCCTACAGAGGGTGCTGATGTTTAGTGACTGACCCTGTTCTGTGGACTTGCGTGGTTGGTTATGAACCAAACTCCTCACCATGCTGTGTGTGAAGTTCCCTGGGTTTTCTCAGATGTGTCACAGTTTTGTCTTTTGAGTACAACTTTGAATTTTAGACCCAAGAAGAGTTCATTCGAAGCACAGTGTGGTGAATAAACTTGCTGAATTTTTCAGGAAAAAAAAAAAATTGCTCTGGTGCTTTCAAGACCTTAAGCAAATGGGACATGCAAAACCAGCTGTGTTCTTCCACTATCACCTGGGATTGTCTTTTTTAATAACTTGATTAGAATTTTCTATGGTTATCATGTCCTAGCTTTCTGTTTCCTCTGCTACTCTTTCCATTTGTACCTGTTGTTCGAAATAGGTATGACATATTACCATTAACCACAAACACTTTTCTAATTGATATAGATTGTTTATAAAAGGTGGTATCAACTACAGCTATTACTTGGTTTTGAAACTGTGACCATTGTGTGTGTGCATGTGTGTGTAATAGCAAGGTATAGAAAAGAAGAGTGAAAGTGGTCATAAAAAAGAGGTCCAGAAGATACATGCGATACACCTTGGCCCTGATTGGAATGCCAGAAATTTACAGGACTGGCTTGTGATCAGGCTTCTGGTGAGCTCTGGTTGAGTTGAATTTACTTATGGACAAATTGGACTGAACTTCTTTAGATGATATAAATGCAGGTTTCTAAATAACTTTTTAAGTGAAATATTGCTTCACACTTGACATAAATTAGATATTACACAGATTGTGTTTGTTTTGAAGTACATTTCTAGCAAAGCTTAGATGAATGGATTATGCAGATACAGAGATAAATGAAATAAATCCTTCTCAAGAGTAGTGCATACTATTTACATATTCATGTTTTATCCTGTAGAGCAAACCATCCTTATGTGTAGGAAGCAGGAGTAGGTTTGGAGACAACAGAGCCTGGTGGATAGGAGTTCAGGCTTCAAGTCAGGGTATCTGTGTTGAAATTCCAGCTCATCACTCACTAGCTGGGTGGCATTAGCCACGTAATTCACCCACTTTCTGCCCCAAATCCTCCTGAATAACATGAAAAAGCAATAGTACTACTCATGGGGCAGTTGTGGGAATTAAATTAATTTGTATGTATAAAGCACTTAAGAATTAAATAACTGTTAGTCCTTGACATTATCACATTATGGTATAAAATAATGGAAGGTTCTGAATTTTCGTCTTTGTTTGAAATGATTTTCTTGTGGCCTATGTCCTAGTATTCATTTTTGGGTACCTTCTAGTCGCGACCACCTCAACCCCACACAACAGAAGTGTCATTACTCTTCTAGCTACACCATGACCATAATTTTACAACCAAAAAATATATGTATCTCCAATTTTGGTGGTTCTGTCCATTAACATTCTCTCACCCCTTTGGCTAGTATTTCAATAGCTCTTGGCAAGTCTGTTATTGAAAAACATTATTTTAACTTCTATAAAATAGTTTCTTAAACGGAATGCTGTGAGTAAAGGTCTAGTGAAGGTAGCACTAAAATTTCTAAACACCTGAGACCTATGGATCAAATTTGAAGATGAAACTGTGCATATTTTCTAAATACTGTGTTCGTAAAGCAAGCATGCAGTTTTAATTTTAGATTATATGTTTATTGTGAGGAGGTAGTGTTGACATGGAGATATTTGGATGGCAGGCATCCCCTAAACACACATAGCACTGCCACTAGTATCTGTCACATAAGAGAGACTTAATAAGTGTAAACCCCGTTCCCATGCAGAAATGTCGTATATGTTAATTTAAGTCTTTATTAACAAAGTTGTCCTTTTGATTATCAAAAAAATATGGCATCCCACAATTAAGAGTCTGATTTGACTCAGAATTGGTATCTGTTAGTCTAAGAAAGGTGAAAATTTGGAAAGCCACAGTCAATGATGATGATGTCAACGAAGAGGATGATGATGACGATAATCTTTAATGCCTCAAGTTTGGCAGCCAGCATAGGAAGTTGTTTTTTGTAAATCATTTCATTTAATCCTAAAGCAATTTTTTCAAGGAATATACTTTCCTTCCCATTTTACACATGAGGAAACTGGAGCTCAGGGATTTAAGAATCTTATTCAAGGTCGGAAAGCACCTGAAATTCAAATCCAAAAGCTCGTGCAATAAGGACACTCTCCAGCTACTCATCAGTGATAACTTAAGGGAAAAATATTTTGTCATTGGCATCTTCACTTCATATTACCAAAACAACAACTTTTAGGATTCACCCCAGAAAACCTCCAAAATAACTGAGTTAGCTTAGAAATTCTATTTATTGACAAGTTTGTCTTAGAAAACTGCTGACAAGACACCAATAAGAGCCATAGGCAAACATTTAGTACAATTTACCAAATTGCACTTTTTTCCCCTTATTTTTTGAGATATTTTAAAAGCTTCATTATTTATGAGAGAAAACCGCGAGGGCCTGACAAGACATTGAGAAAAATACAAAGGAAAGAGAACATTTAAAAGTAGAACCAGTTTTCCAAATATGTTAACCCGTAATAATAGAAGGAATTTTGTTTTCATTTTCCTTTGCTTTCTGTTATTAAAAATGTCTCTCTTGGGGTGCCTGGGTGGCTCAGTTGGTTAAGCCTCTGCCTTTGGCTTGGGTCGTGATCTCAGGGTCCTGGGATTGAGCCCCACATCAGGATCCCAGCTCAGCAGGGGAGTCTGCTTCTCCCTCTGCCTGCCCCTCCCCCTGCTCATGCTCTTTTTCTCGTTCTCAAATAAACAAAATGTCTCTCTCTTTTATTTTTGATTTTAAATTATTTTGGGGGCTCTGATGCTTTGTAAAATACATAGGTGCTTTGTTTTTTATGTTTTTTTTAATTTAAAAAACTGATGTATAACAAGCCTCTTTCTTTGTAACCATAGCATCTTATCTTTTATGTTACTTTGATACGGGAAATTTGCAATCAACTTTTACCACCACAGGAAAGGAGTCCCCTAAGTTCCCATCTGCCTGGTGGGCAACACCAAATCTCGATGCACAATGGACATTCAGTCTAGAAACCAGATGGAAAATGCAGACTTTCCCTGCCCATGAGGTTTATAAACTATAGGACCTGGGTCTTTCCCTCCTGCCTGCTGAGCATCCTCTTTTCCTTGCTTCCCATTAGGACAGGGGAAGAATTTTCTAGAACTTAGAGTGGAGTGAGGGAGAGAATAAGTTGCATCTCTGGCTTCTGGAGTTGGACCTACCATGCATTTCCCATAAAAGTAATGCTTTATGTCGTGGGCGGGCATGGCCAAGGCAGGACCACTAGTGTAAGAAGCTCACAGGTTAGGCTTACTTTGGCTGTGCGAGCTTCCTCCCCGTGTGTCTCACACTGAATAGGGAGTTACAGGCTGACAAGCAATTTACAAGCTAAGTTTGATTACAACAGTGGAAACTTCACCCACTGGGAAAAAAAATCCGTTTCATCATTGCAAGGACTGTGCGTCATTGTCCTCTTTTTTTTCTTCTGCTCTTCCTCCATCATCGTCATCGTGGTCTTCATCATCCTAAAAATAAGTAACCCTAGCTGAGCGCTTTCAATATCCAGGCACTATTCTAAGTGCTTTATGTATATGAGCTTACTCAATTGTCCCAATATTTGTATGAATTAGAAACTATTTTTACTTTTATAGAGAGAGGAAACTGAGGGGTGCATAGGGGGAAGAAACTCATACAAGCTATGAAATTCAAATCAGGCCATCTGACTTCACATTGTTTTCCTGGAGAGGATTGAGCTCATAGGTCTTGAGTCGGGCAGAAGTAGGTTCAAGTATTAGCTTTGCCAAATACCAACTTTGTGACTATGGTAAGCTTACCTAGCTAGCATCTTGAGCCTCAGCTTTCTAAAACATTCCCAAATAGGAATTATCCCTATTCATAAAATGGGATAAATGATAATAGTTATCTCCTAGTAATATTGTAGGTATTAAATAAAATAGGGAGAAAATTATTTTGGCTTCCGGCAGTGGGAATTACTATTCAGAATCAAAGGTAATGCTTCATTATTATTTTTCAATCAGAAAGAATTAGGCAAATTTAATGTTCCCTCAAGTTTAGACATTGAGCATAAAATTTGCTGATTGATTGCCTCAGTAAATGAGAATTTTAATAGAGGTGCTTAATTAATTTAGCTAATTAACTAAACAATCCTACATATCATTGGAAATAAAAGAGAGCAGGAGTCCAGATTTGATCTTTTTAATTCCATTCCAGAGCACTTCAACAGCCTTCTATTTCCTGTGTCCTACTTCCCACACAGTGCCCTCCACCCAGCCCCATCCTTTTCTCTTCAGGGTTGAGTGCCAGGAAGCAGAGGACACTTCACCTCCCTTCTCCTACCTACTCCCCATACGTATACCTGAAGCCTTTCAGGTAATGACACCGAAGGCCTAACCCCTGCTTACACATTCTTGGCAAGTCTTTGCTGGGAAATTCTTGTGAAAGACCTGTGTGGCACCGTCCTCCTGCCTTACCAACAGTATTTGATTATGTTTTGCATTATGTCATGCTGTGCCGTTGCTTAGCACTACTTGCAACATGACAGAGTCAACAAAACCATCTAAACGCGAGACATTATGATGCTCCTGAAATTGCTGAATGGAAGAGATGCAGCCCAGCAGTTCAGGCAGGAGTTACTGGCTTCGCTAGATAAGCATGTCTGAAAATGTAGTGAATGCAAGGTCAGCCTCCTACCTGATAGTCCTATGTCTGCCATTCAACTGGGGAAAGCGGAGGAGGTTTTGCTTTCCAGGTCACATGCTCATTCATCACCAACTTGTTGTTCCTGCTGAGAGACTGAACAGCACCTAACAGGACTGGTTTTCCGGAACTCTCTTTTAGATAGGTTGGGAAAATCATGCAAATACTAATATAAGCCCAAGTTGAAAGTTTCTAAATAATGAGGATAAAAAGTAAACTCTTCCCTTTAAATTTGCTTTTCCTGTAATTCTCAAACCTTGAAAATAGCATTTTTTTTTCCCTTGGAACCTATTTTATGGTGATCTATTTTTAGTGTCAAATATATAAGTAAAAGCTATTGTGAATTCTCCTTCATTTACCACCAGACTGAAATGCCTTGTAAAACTGCAAAATAGATTTAACCTTCGAAAGCCTTTTTTGTTTCATGTTACCTCATGAAACCTGTTTTTTTTTTCTTTTTAAATTGTACTTGTCTCCAAAATGTAAATTTCTGAAAGGACCCTTATTTAAAAAACAATTCTCTCTGAGGGTTCACATATAACAAGGGAATGTTGCTTCTGCAAAATCAACATCCAGCCCTTCACATCAAGAAGGTGCTGATATAAAAGAATTTCTAAAGGCAGAGTGTTGACTGGCAAGGGAATATTATTTCCCTGTTCTAGGAATAGAGTTGCCTATCTCCACATCCCAGGTCCTAAATGCATTTTCAGAGCCTCTTAGATACTCCATTAAAGACACCTTTTATTCAAGTCTTCTGCCATGTTTGTTAATAATAATAGTTGCAGATTTTAGAGATGTGTTATGTTTTGGGAAGATTGTATCAAGCATTTTAATATGTTAATTTATATAGACCATTACAACAATATTGTGGATTACATCTCATTATTATTGTTGTAGTTGCTGTTATTATAATGATTATATAATGAGGTTTAACATGTTGTCCAGGGTAACACCACTAAAGAAAAAGAGATTGTCTGGAACAACTCTTTTTTTTTTTTTTCATTATTATTATTTATTTGACAGAGATAGAGACAACCAGCAAGAGAGGGAACACAAGCAGGGGGAGTGGGAGAGGAAGAAGCAGGCTCCTAGCGGAGGAGCCTGATGTGGGGCTCGATCCCATAACGCCGGGATCACGCCTTGAGCCGAAGGCAGATGCTTAACCGCTGTGCCACCCAGGCACCCCTGGAACAACTCTTAATACTACTACATATTGCTTCACAAAGGAGACTGAGAAAAAACTATTTTAGATTTTTTTTTAGAAAGAATTTACAAGGAATTAGGTAATAATAGCTAATGGGGTATATGCAAAATTTTATTAACTCTGCTTATTGTTTTTTAACTATAAGAAAGGATATGAACTAATGAAAAGAGCCTAGGTTTTAGGGAAATATCTGTTTCTGCCATTTAATAAATGTCCCAAGTTTGGAAAATTACTTCTCTGAGCCCGTTTCCTCACCTGCAAAATGGGTTCAATTATATCTACCTAAAATTGTTTTTGTAGGTACCTAATTAAAGTATGTAAGAAGCAGAGCGTATGGTAGAGTCTCAATAAGTGACATCATGAACGTGTTTATAAAGGACATTTACTATAAGTATGCAAGGTGAATTGGAAGGACTTAAGAGAATTGTTTCTTAATCATTGAGCAATCTGAAAGCATCACAAGGTTAAAGAGATATTGAGATATTGAAGCTCACACCAAGTAAGCTCCACAGAGGAGACAAAGAAGTGGGGCAAGTATTGGCAAAGTGAGGGGGCAGTGGATGTACAAGATACTCAGATAAAAACTAAATATCTAGGGGCGCCTGGGTGGCACAGCGGTTAAGCATCTGCCTTCGGCTCAGGGCGTGATCCCGGTGTTACGGGATCGAGCCCCACATCAGGCTCCTCTGCTATGAGCCTGCTTCTTCCTCTCCCACTCCCCCTGCTTGTGTTCCCTCTCTCGCTGGCTGTCTCTATCTCTGTTCAATAAATAAATAAATAAAATCTTAAAAAAAAAAAAAAAACTAAATATCTAGTTAGTCCCCCTAAGTCAGAAAGGTTATAGGAAGCACACCCTAACTTCATACTCTTTCTTTTGTCAATGCCTCTTGGTTTCGCTCTCACAAAGAATTAGCTCAGCAAACATTTATTAAGTGACTCATGCAAGCCAGGTGCAGTGATAAAAGAGGCTGGAAGGTTGCAGTCTGAAGATATCCGAAATCATCTCTGTATATATTTTGATCTTTGAAAATTAGAACCACAGGTCTGTCGCTGAGATCTTCTGGCCCACCATTTTTTTAAACTTAGTTTGGATTTTCTCTGAAGCCAACTCTGAGACAAGAATCCAAAACTAAATAGTCAATTTGGGAAGTAGAATAAAAATGGCAAGAGATGGTGAAGTAAGACAGAACATGGAAGGTGAACAATTAAGGGTGATAGAGTTTAATCATCTTGAGAGACGTTTGGATGACATTATAAAACTTTTGTTAGATATTGGCTGAGGCTGATTCCAAGGATTTCAATTCCATATTCCTATCTTGCAACATAAACAAGAAAAGTGTTCCCTGGCACAAAGCCCCCCAGCAAAGAAATACAGGTAATGGGGGTTAGATGTTGGACTGACTTGCATGGATTGAGAAGATATGGCCAATTTTATGATCTCTAAAAGTGACTACATGGATGTTAGTTTATAAAAAGTATTTAATGGTCAAAAATCTTTGGGGAAAAAAGCTAGGTTAAACTCAAGGACTTTTCTTTTTCTATCATTTATGAATGTTTAGCTTCAGTTTAGGAATGTACAGAGATATGCTGGAACTGGCTCTTATCAGATGGTGAGTGTTGATTGTTAGATATTCAGGAATTTTGTGAGTCCATTGTTAAGCTGTGAGTAGCTTGAAATGGGACGTTGTGGGAATAGTGACACCACATAAATTGTCAAACGTTATAAATCAGCCTTCACTACACCCAGAGCTTGTTTATTAGCACATTGCCAGTAGGGCAGATTTTCTCAAACATTTGGTTTTAAATATTTAATTTAGACCTTCAACCCTTAAATTACTGGAACATTGTATGGAATTAGTGCACTGTGTGGGATCAAATCCAATTGCTTCTTTTTACAAATGAGGAAACATTAAGTCCATATCGATAGTAATTTATTCATTAAAAACAAAATTTCCATTATATGTGAAAAGAGAGAAGGCAATGTGGACCCAAAATATGTGGTTTCCAGTTATTTGTGACTCTGTTGATAATGTTCTCATGCTATTTTTATCATTTTGCCTAATAGATTTTATTCCATTAGCTTTGTTTTCCAAAACAAGACTTGGAATATAAAAGAATCCCAAGCTATTAAAAAAGCCTTAGTACTCTCCTCAAAAGGGTCTCTCTGATAAGGTAAGCTTATACAGTCCTCTGTGAAATCACCTATGAGTTCCTTGAAGGAGAGAGGTTGGCTTAATAACAAAATAACAAGAATAAAACAAAAGACCCATTTAATGCATAATGCTACTAAACATATGAGAATGCAAACAGACTGATTTACTATTTCTCAGAGTACAGATCACTAAAAGGAGAGAGCTGTTCTGTATACTTCGCACCAGGTCATTCTCTGGTTGTAGCCGATTGTCGTATCAATGCAGTTGACATTGACAAGAAATGATGTAGCACAATGTCTACAGTGTTGACCTTGGAAAGTAGAGGTGAGGTCAGAAAAGTAAATGAAAGTACTGTCCTCAAGTGGAATAAAGTCATTCCTATATAATTGTGAAATGGGATTTTGCAAGAGGCACTTTGCATTGTCAAATTGGTAGATTGGTTGTGAAACAGAAGTTATGATTAATAGCAATAGAAATTAAACCAATAATGGATATTTTGAAGTCTTTTAGAGTTTATAAAGCACTTTCACTTATATGATCACCTTCAATTGTAAGTTAATAAGTTAACCATGGAAACAGACGGCAGTAATATAGGTACTATTGTCATATCCGTAAGCTCAACTACTTCAAGTAATTTTGGGGGTTTAGACAGTATAAATTCTAATAATGTTTAGTTCATGTCTTTGTGAAGGTCACTAACATGTTATCTTGTATTTATTTAAGCTTCTGACTAGATTTGCACTGTACTTGCTTCTGAAGGTCGGCAAATTCCAATACTCACATAACCTTTCCTGGAGATATTATCTGATAAAATAAGGCTTAGAAAATTTAATTCTCTTTTCTGCCAATCTGTAGAATGGAAGAAACAGGTTTCAAACCCAACTTCTGACTCCAAATCCTGATGTCACATTCTCCCATATAGATAAGATTTAGGATGCAAAACTAAAAATCTAATACCTTGGTTTAATTAAAGTTCTTATGTAGAATTACTCTTATAGTGCACATTGCAGGAATAAACCTGTCTGGTTCATGTACTAATGTAAAATTTAATTGTATTTACTATATAAATTGGCCTCCACCATCAACACCACTCGACATGAAGTTGAATATCTACAATCCTTAACCCCTCTTACCTAACAGTCAAATGATAACAAGTCCATGCTATCAATTGTAAGATTTTTTTTAAAAAAAAGTTTTTCAGTTTAAATTCCATGTGTGTATTTCAGTATAGGATAATCAATTATATAAAGTGATAACAGCTATAACATAGCCAACTGTTCAAAAGACTTTAACACATAAGAGCGTATACTTGCTCCGTTAATGTTCAATGTCATGTTTTATATGTAAGGAGTCTCCCACTAGTCGAACAAGTAACTTCCCACGTGAAAAATAGGCTGAGAAAGATTTACACAAAAAGCAATATTTTGACTTGGGATCTTATTTCCTATTTTTTTTTTAAAGAGATTTCCACCTTCCTGCAAAGTTTTTGAAAACACATGTAATTTAAAAAATATGAAGGGCAGAAAAAGTCTGACTAGAAATTTCCATCAGCAATATTAAAGAAACAAACAAACAAAACCCTGGCATTCTGAGTTATAAAAATGATCACTGAACCATCTGTCAAAGGGCTAGAGTACTAAAAGATGATCTTACTAGAGAGATAATTTTCTTTATGAAGTTTTCCTAGGAATATCATAGCAATTTAGAATTACTGTGGTTGAAAATGAGAATTTTTAAAAGTTATTTATAGTCATTCCATTCCATTTTGGCAAATGAAGGAAGTCAGTCCTTTTGAAAAGAGAAAATACAAATCCTTGTTGTCTTACCTGGTCATTAGCAAGTTTTCATATTAAGAAAGTATGGCATAGTTTAGCTGTCAAATCAGAAAGTTAGATATCAAAGAGCTGTGTCCCAGTGTGAATGCTATCAATTACGAAATGTGTAATTCTAAAGCTGTTTCAAATTATTTCTGCCAAAATGCAAAATACAAATAAATAAGTGAATAAATAAATAAAATGCATAAAATAAATAAAATGTATAAATGCTTGGATAATTTTATTGACCTCAAGTTATTCAAGTGTGCAGTTGGAAAAGAATAGTAACGTTGCAGAACTGCTGAGGAAGCAAACTAGTCATGTACTAACATGTCACAGGTGATCATGAGTTAATCTCCTTCTTTAACTCTTCACCTTCTCAGGACCCTGTTCCTACTCCCATTTCAGCATCTCTCCTGAACCTGCCACCTCAAATTTGAAAAGACTAACACAGTTTATTCTTAAGGTAGACAGGGAATGAACAATGGAGGAGAAACATGTGAAAATTGGCTTTTTAAAAATAATAACATAAATAATTTTTTCCTTATTCTTTGTGAAAAGGGACAAAATGCAGATTTTTTCTTTTGCCCATGTGTGTCTGTGTACACACACATATGTGTTTGCCACTGTGAAGTAGTTGAATTTGCTCAGTGGACAACTATATAAAAATAAATTATAATAATACAAGGGTATAAATGAGGATTTGATTCACTATTTTAAAATAGTCCGTCGGTTATACTGAATTTTTCTTTTGCATTTTTACAATAGGGAAAAATAGCTGTTAAAGGATTATCTTCTCATGATGCTGCAAAATCACAGTGGAGACAGAGAAATGGTTTTCCCCACGACAGTAGCGAGTGCCAGCACTTAAGCTGCGTGGAAGTGCAGAGGGGCAGTTAGGTTTACGTGTAGTTGGATTCTGGGTACTTGACAGCCCTTTTTTTGTGTGTGACTTTGTTCTTTTAATGAAGTTACTGGCATCGTTTGGTTTGTAGATTTTGGAATTTGGAACTATATTTACAAACCTCAGGAAGTCAAAGGAGAAATTTAATCAACCTGCAAACAGACATACACACGAACACACAACACAGATCAGTTTTATTTATATACTTATCCTGATTGCTGTACATTTTCCTGTGCTGTATTTAGCATATTGGTTGAGCCAAATAAAATTGCCATTTTTGTGGGTTAAAAGGAATAAAGAATTAGAGATTTTAGATGATTCAACCTAGTAGATGAAATAGACACAGCTGTTTTCAAGGATCTACATCAAGATATGAGCCATTCTTTCTGGATAGAATGACACAGAACCTGATTAATATAATTTATAAGGTTTTAGGCCATTTTATTTCATTGTAAAACTAGTATTTCTTCATTTCGTTCAACAAACATAATTTAATGCTTATCATGTGCCATAATTGGCAGACACTATTTAACAGAATAGCCAATATACCTGCTCTCATAAAACTTACATTCTACTGGGTGAGAGAAAAATTAAGATACGTAAGTATGTATGTATCATAAAAGGAGATACAGGCAAAAATAAAGCAGGAATGA
>NW_024424786.1:12138662-12188467 GCF_017311325.1 Ursus maritimus
ATTTTGTGTGAGAGAGTGGGATTGCAATTAAAGATGGTGGTTTGGGAAGGCCTCAAGAAAAAATGAAGTCCGGAAGGAAGTAAAGGGCAAGCAGTGGGAATGTCTGTAAAAAAGCAACAGCCATTCTGCCCTGAAGGTCCACAGAGGATGCCATGTGCCGCTGCAGCAGATGCTTCGTGTCACTGGTCTGCCACTCAGCATGTTGGTTGACATAGCTCCTACAGCTCTCACTGAGTCTCCTCTCATCTTCTCTGTGTCCTAAATCAGGAGCTCCATGTCAAACAGTACCACCATCTTCTAAAAGTCACACTCATTGTGGAAATCAGAGACAGTGAGGAATAGACATGAGTCGCAGTTTGTCCACATGTGTTCCAGTTTGATTTTGTAGATTTTGGTTTGTTCTTGGGGACTCTGCTTTTTCCTTGATCACCCAAGTTCCCTTCTGCTTTTCTTACTTATTGCCAGCCCCATGCCTCCTTGTGATTTTAGGCCCACCATCAGGTGCGGAAGTAGTAGCCTTCCATAGATTACCAGCTTCCATAATTGTGAAAGGCTTAATGCCTAAAGGAAACTCCATATTCCATATCACTTGACTGCATCTGTTTCCTTGATTGATTGTTAATTCAGACACTAATTAACCTTTAAAGTTTAATAGGCCCCTCAAAGGTAGCATACACTCAGTTGACTTCCTAATTCCTTCTAGGACAGCACTTGTTATCCTCCCAGTCTTGTCCAACACAGTTAATGGCAACTCATCCTTTCTTTTGTTCAACTGAAAATCATGGAGCCATCTTTGATGGTTCTCTTTCATAAACACCCCATAGTCTGTCTTTCTGGAAATTCTGTTAGTCCTACCTTTAAAATATATCTAGTATGCAGCCCCCCCTTTTTTTTTTTCCCCTTTCTATGGCCCTCCACTATGGCCTAAGCCACCATCATGTCCCACTTGGATTAGATAAGACCCTCCACAGGAAGTGAGTACAGATAAAAGAGAAAGGTACTTGAATTTTTTGAGGTTAGTCAATGGAAAGATCAGTGAAGCAAACTGAGAAGGAAGATGGGAAGAAATTCGCTGAGTATGGAAACCTGGAAAATCACATGGAACAGACAAAAAGGGAATTCAAGGGAAAGAAAAGTGTCATTTTCCATTTCTCCCCAGGACTGATGAATTACTTTATTGGGAAAGTGGGCTGTAGTGTTTCATCAGAGTTGCTTACCAGGACATAATAAAGAATATATGGCAGACCTGTACCAAGGTGTCAGACAATGGTACAATATTATGAAATATATTTCTGGCACTATTTTATTAAGATGGATTATAGGGTAAAAAAATCAAATTTTATACGATGAACATTTCTGTCCATATTTCTATGGATATATTATTGATATCAAACGTCACCTTGAGAGTGAAACATACATTCTCAAAGAAATTTCTAGGGAATAGGTGATGCTTTTGCTAGCATATGCATATCCTAAAGATGCACATGAAGTCCTTGACTGTAGAAGACCTGAGGACCTGGCTTCCTGGAAAGTGACTCATTATTTTGCCATGGTTTGTGGTATACACGCCACCCAGATAAGATGTCCATTCTAGTCCTTTCCTTCTTTACTCTCCACATTCACTCTCTCTCCAAATCTTATCCTTTCTTTCTCCTCAGCCTAAAGGAGAACTGATCAGCCAACTGATCTCCCAGCCTAGAGTCTTCTATCTCCCTATCCCATCCTCAATTTGCCTGGCATATACCGTCCTTCTTGCTCGGTATCTGTTTCTTCCATTCAGTCCTGTGTCCACCACTCCACAAATAGAGCCTTTACTTCAGACATACTGAGGTACTCAGTGCTGTTTTGCATGTCTGGCTTTTGAATGTTTATTATTTGAAAGACTTCTTTCTCTGGGGTGGGGGCAGCAGAGTATAGTAGACAGGAGAAAAGGCTTTTTCCTTGTATTTTCTTGTATTCAAATCTAACTTCCCACTACATGACCTGGGCAAAGTTCTGAACTACTCTTGTGCCTCAGTTTGTCACCTGCGAAGTTGGGATAATAATAGTGCCTACCTCATGCATTGTCATGAGGATTAGTGAGATAATTAATCTTTGTAAAGCACTTAACACAGTGCCTAACACATCACAAGCAATTGGCAATTTTAGTTACTATTATAATATTTTGGCCAATTCCAATGTATACATTATGTAAGTCAAAATTTGCTTATTTCTTTTCTGTGGAAACTTTCCTACCATATTTATCCCCCCTAGGTTCAGGAGAACAGATTAATCCCTCTTTTTCCCTAATCTTCTATGTTATAGATAATAATACTGACTAATGATTGAAATTGTTTATGTATCTTCCTTGTTCACTGGATTGTGCAAACATTTGTATCTCTAACCTTGATTATTGGTATAGATCCTGACACATAAGAGGCACTTCATAAATATGTATTGAAGGGTTGAGTAACAAGTGAGATCAGATGGTTTCTATCATAAAAAGCCCAGAGACATAAGAAAAGAGTCCTCATTATTCTTGGAAAGTATGTATGTGGTCCTCAAAGGCTTCATGGAAGAACTGGACTTCTTTCTGATACATATGAATATTCTCTTTTCTGAAATGAATTTTCTATAGAGAACAGCTCTTTTCCTTTGGGTTTACCTCTAGAGAAAGTCCTATACTTTCAAAAGATTTCTTCATTGACCCACAAAGCTGAAACAGCTTGTCAGCACGAAGTCCCAGATGGCTTGCCATAATTGCAGTTTAACATGCTCAAGAGAATTGATTCGAGTATGTTAAGAATTTCTCGATATTATTGAATGATCAATATGAGAGCAAATTGATTTTTATTTGTAAGCTGCATTTCCTGAACCAATATTGACTTCTTAGCTTGGGATGGGATTTAGAATCTTTGTTACTTAAAAATGTAGTTTTAAATTTAAGGAGAAAATATATTTAGTTCTCAATAATTAGGCCCCTCCTCACACAGATTTCCTTAAAAATGGGATATCAATGGATCCATATTATTATGGCTATAATTTAATTACAACATGCTAAATTGTTGCAGATTTAAGTAAAAGAACTGCAGGTCAATCACATATCTATTTTAAATATTACATTCACTATTGCTTTTACTGTTAGTACAGATATTTTCTATTCTTACTTTGATGCATGCTGAAATAAATTTTAAAAAATTATCTCAGATGATAACCAGAAGTTTTAATCAGGAGTTTAGCTTTAGGCATTTTGAAGAATAGTGAATTAGATTTCCTAATACATTAATGCTTGCCTTTAGTGAAAAGTTTTAAAAATTCCTCAGTAATAAGTTTTATTTGATTCAGTAACATAACTCTCCAAGTCACTAGGGACATGTAAAGAAGAGTTGAGAGTAGACTGCCTCTAAAAGATTCTTGCTTCTTTTTTGATCAGCCTTTAGCAGCTTAAAACAGCAACATTCTTCTTAAAGTAAGGACAGATGAGTTTGTTTTCATCCTTCAGACTCTCAGCCTCCACTTAGTTCAATGAAACATCCTCCTGAATGGCTAATATGTTTCTGTATCATATCATGCATTTTCAAGTATGTGATGCTCTGTATCTTATTAATATAGCTTGTCAGATGTCCTTTATGAAAACAGGGTCATGATGCTCAGTTTCCATCCCAGATGAGTAACAGTTAGAGCCCCAGGATAAGGTCCAGATGTACATAAATTTTTAATACCTAAATGCAGTATAATGGATTATGCACCATTTGGGAATGCTGAAGTCTCTACTCCAGAGTGAGGTTGGTTTGTATTAGGGCATCTCTCTTATCTCCCTTTCTCTTTTATAAATAAATTAATAACTTTTTTGAGCCCAGCACTTCCATTTACAAATATGGTGATTCGATCATGTTAGCTCTAAAATCTTTTATTTTTTTCAGCTTTAACATTTCGTATTTCTCTGATAGTGATATCAGATAAGGTAAAAGGTTAGATTCCATGAATGGTGGGATTAAGTGGAATTGAGTGCTTTCAGGCTCTTTAGAGCGTGATTAAGAACATGTGAAAAAATCTAGTCATGGTAAACCGGGACAGGGACTCAAGTAAAATGTAGTGGCACTTAAAGTATTTCTATTTTTTTACACTGGAAAATTGCCTTGATCTCATGTTACACTATAAGTTATAGATATATTTATACATACATGCATATGATACTAAAATATTTCCATAAAATATATGGCAATATGGCAAAAATCTTGCCCCAAGCAAAGATTGATTTTTTTTGTAATTGATGCTATGAAATCAAACATCTTAGAGTTTGTAGCATCATTCAGTAATTTGGTTAGCTCTGTGTTAAGTGCTCTACAAACGTTAGTTATCTCCCTTAATCCTCACGACAATCACTGAGGCAAGGTACTGTTGCTGTTCTCCCTTTTGCAAGTAACTGGTGACATACAGGGTATGTAAATGATACAGTTTCTGTAGTAAAGTTTTGTTTCTTCCAGGATGGTATGTTTAAAACATTTTTTTTTTACTATTTAATAACAATTGTATTAATATTTCAGCTAAAACTAAGAATCAGTTGATTTTTTAACATCCTATTACTTGCTTTAGACATAATCCCTGCCCTCAGAGATTAAATTTAGAAATGTAAATTTTTAAAAAATCACTGAAGAATAATTAGCACAGTGGTTGTGTCCTATAATTCAGACATCTGGATTCATGTTCTGTCGTTTATAAACCTGGTAAGAAACAACACTCCTCTGATGATCACTTTTATCATCTATAAAATAAGAATAATAATATTCCAATTTTATGTGTTTTGTTGTGAGCGATAAATGAATGTTATTAATAATAAACTTTATCTAGAGAGTATTATGCTAAGTGAAATAAGTCAGAGAAAGACAAATACCATCTGAATTTCACACATATACGTGGAATTTAAGAAATAAAACAAATGAGCAAATGCAGAAAACAGAGAGGCAAACCAAGAAACACTCTTATCTACAGAGAACAAACAGATGGTTACTAGAAGGGAGCTGGATGGGGGGACAGGCTAACTACGTGATGGGGATAAAGGAGTGCCCTTGTTTTGATGAGCACTGGGTGTTGTATGGAAGTGTTGAATCACTATATTGTACAACTGAAACTAATACTGAAGTGTATGTTAACTAACTGGAATTTAAACAAAAACTTAAAGAAAAATCGACAGATTCCCCAAAGTGTAGTAATTAAGAAGAGAGAAGAATCTTTAAATGTTTGGATGTCAGATTTCAGATTCCAACTCTGCCACTTACACCTAACTAGTGATATGTAAGATGCCTAATTTACAAATGAGGAGCATTCTTTGGTTAAATAGCCAAATGAAAATTATAGAATTTATAAATACAGAGTTGGAATCTGAAACCCAAATTTCAAAAGATCATTCTATCTTCAAAGCTCACATACTTTCCAATGAAACTACGAAGATCAGAAACATAAAATTTTGAAGAACAAAGTCAGTTCCCCCAAATCACTGAGGATATTGTGAGAATTTACTCTGCTGAAAAAGCCACGAAGTAAGAGAGATTGTTACACTCTCAAATGTGGAGCATAGGATGAAGATCTCTGTCCTCAGTGAAGATAAGACATGGCAAGTTTGTCCAACTGTGGAGTGAAATACAGTTAAAAAAAAAAAAATCACTGTTCAGGAAATGGCATTAACAAGTCCATCACAATTCCTCGTACTACTTATTTTTCCTCTTCCAAGTAGAGGCCTGTCATGCACTGTGTAATATTTTCATGTATTATGGACACATCTTCCAACTCATTTTTGCAAATGTGTAGATAACAAGATTTACTAGTGTGTTTTTTTCTGTCCCTACTGGCAGATTACATATGCTTACTGAATTAGTGCTTTAGAAAAATGGCAGGCATGGGCCACATTATGCTCAAATAAAGATATGATTAAGGCACTAGGCTAAAATATTCCCCAAGCTCTTTGAGTGGCAGCAGCTTGGTTCTTTAAAGCAGCTTTAGCTCCATTCCTCTAAATAGATTGACAAAATAGAATTAGCTGTCAGTGGGAAAATTTTCAAAAAATGTCTGCAGAGGGATGCCAGGATGGATGATGTGTTTTACAGGTGGAGGATAATCAGGTTCTTTGTATCGAGAAGGCAGACAGCAAAAGTGATTGCATCCTTACGAAAATTCAGACAGAACAATTTTCTTTGCCCTTATGAGAATGATTAATTAAATTTATTAGCCAAGTTGAAAATATCGTACACATTTTGTTTCTGTCCCATAGCTTAAAAGAAATGGGTTTTTGGAAACTGGCATAGTCCTGAAAATTCAACCTATCAAATACACGTCTGGCTTTAATAAGTAATAGCATAAAGGTGGGAGGTGGAGCATAAGTTCGGCCATAGTTGTTGTAGGATTTTACTCTAAATTATTCATGTTAAAAATATATTTTTACCTTTAATTGAGAGATAAAACCTGGGCCTTTAAGCATTCAGTTTCTTCAAAGAGATGTCCAAAATGGGCAGAAATTGCATAGGAAATTGAGCAAAAGTTTTACGTTGTCATTTATTTTGTTCGCTCAAAAAATATTTATTGTGATCTGGCCCCATATCATGCTCTGTGTTAGGCAATAAACATTACTTCTACTTATCCTATGGTTTCAACTTAAATATCACTTTCATAGAGAAGCCTTCCTTGACCCCCATACATGGCTTGACTCCTGTAATATATTCTCATATATCTGTTAATATTCAAATATATATGTTCATTATTGCTTATGTAGTGTTCATCTTCCCTAATTGTCTGTAAATTTGTAGAGATTAGGAGACATATATGTTTCTTGATTGGACTATTTATTCTTTGGATGTTAAGTTTGATAAGTTCTTTATAGATTTTGGATACTAGCACTTTATCTGATAAGACATTGCAAATATCTTCTCCCATTCTCTCAATTGTCTTTTGGTTTTGACGACTGTTTTCTTTGCTGTGCAAAAGCTTTTTATCTTGATGAAGTCCCAGTAGTTCATTTTTGCCTTTGTTTCCCTTGCCTTTGGAGATGTGTGTAGCAAGAAGTTGCTGCCGCTGAGGTCAAAGAGGTTGCTGCCTGTGTTCTCCTCTAGGATTTTGATGGATTCCTGTCTCACATTTAGGTCTTTCATCCGTTTTGAGTCTATTTTTATGTATGGTGTAAGGAAATGGTCCAGTTTCATTCTTCTGCATGTGGCTGTCCAATTTTCCCAACACCATTTGTTGAAGAGACTTTTTTTTTTCCATTGGATATTCTTTTCTGCTTTGTTGAAGATTGGTTGACCATAGAGTTGAGGGTCCATTTCTGGGCTCTCTGTTCTGTTCCATTGATCTATGTGTCTATTTTTATGCCAGTACCATGCTGTCTTGATGATTACAGCTTTGTAATAGAGCTTAATACTTTTGGCTTTAATAAGTGGTATCCTAGAAGTGGGTGGTGGGGCATAAATATATAAATATATTTTTATTTGATAGGAAGACCTTGAGGGAGGTAAGTGGGAAAATGATAGGGTTCAATTTTCGTCTCAGGAAAAACACTCCTATCATGGATTGTGGCTGAATAGCTACTTCTGCCTTCAAATGTGCAAATACTATATACCTGGAATGCTATGGACAGTTTCATCACTTATGTATCTGTTGGCACGTATCCCCAGGAACTCCTATGGGAATATAATGCCTGAAGTTTAAAACTTTTCTATTTTGGAGTTTTTGTGGAATTTTTTTTGTTTGTATTTTATCCAGAGTGCTTTGTCAATTCACCATTTTGAATTACTTCTCACATTTTATATCTTATAAACCTTAAAACATTCATGGTATATAGTGTGATTCTGTTAATCAAATTCATATCACCTGCCTGGAGGCTAGATTTTTTTCCTTCTCACATTCATCAGAGACATGCTATTGTTTTATTTCCCCCCTCACAATGACTTCCAAGGGAATGGTTACTTTTTTAGTAAGCAGTAATATACAAAAAGTTAAATCGTACAGTTTTTTAACACTTCGATGTTTCTGTAGTAATTTTTCACAAAGAGGCTCTTTTTTTTCTTTTACCCTGAAACAAAATATGAGCAAAAGATATAAGGTATAGAAAATGAGAGTAACAATTCCTTACTTCCTTTAATGAGTGTTAAATTAAAATTATAGAAATGTTTTATTGAGTGGACAGGAAGACTGTGCAAAGCAGTCATGGTAACCAAGAGTCAGATTGGAACTAATTCCCTCATTTGACATTTATTGAGTGTTTGACAAATGCAAGGAAAATAACAGTCCATGCCCTCCAGGAGCTTTCAGCCTAGTAAGACAAAGAAGAGAAACCTATTAAAGCCTGGGAACTGTTATAATAAGCGAGTGCACACAGTGGCAAGAGAACATTTGACCTGTGGACTTTAGAAGTTTCATCAGGGAGGTGGCATTAGAACCATGTCACGGGCATGCACAGGAGTTTATCAGGCAGAACCTGAAAGGAAATAGCAGAAAATAGCATGTCAGACACCATGGATTAGTGGAAATACATGTTAGGTTCAATGACACATAGGGTGTATTTGTGTGTATGTGTGTTGGCTGAAGGGGGCAATTTCAAGGAGTCCCAGGAAAAGAATAAGAGATGAGAACAAAAACGAAGTTCAGAACCAGAGGTGATGAAAAGCCACTGCAGAGTTTAACATAAAGACGTACCTCGTTTAGATTTGTTCTAGGAAGGGTAATTTCATACCCATGTGGGGGAGTGTATTAGGCAGAAAGGAAACTAAGAACAAAAACTGCCTAAAAATAAAATTTAAGGAATTGGCATTGGGATCAGTAAAAATTACAGAGATTTAAAAATCATTTCCAAGATGACCCTCAGTGGATATTGTTTCCCTGTGGAACGATTATTTCCTCTACTATAGAAATCTGAAGACAAATTATGGTTTTCTTTCTTTTTTATTTCTTTCATCTGGTAATATTTATCAGTGGCCTCCATTTTCCTCCTGTCCTAATTTGAATGGAGCCTAAGAAGTTTTTGTCACTGTTTTCAGCCTTCTGAATAGCATACATGCCACACATTTGCATACCATTCTTACTTAGGTTTCCGTCTTGCATATTTTTGGCTTATATCCTTTTATGACATATTCTCATTACAGGAGTGTGTGTGTATTTGTGTGCAGGTATGTGCATATTAGGTGAAAGGCTTTCTCTTTTTTCCTCTATTTTTTAAACAGCTTTGCTGAGGTAAACTTGATATACAGATAATTGCACATACATAATGTATACAATTTGATTAAACCATTTCCACACTCAAGGTAACAGACATATCCATCACCTTTCTAAGTTTTCTCGTGACCTCAGCCTTTTTGGCGGTATGAACATTTAACATGATAGCTACTCTCTCGAGTTTTCAAGTGCAGTACACCATATCGTGACTGTGGGCACTATGCCATACAGCAGATACCTAGACTTGATTCACTGTGCATAGCTGAAACTTGATCCCCGCCCACTGATCAAGAATTCTTCATTTCTCCTTCCATCTCCCCAGCCTCTGGTAACCACTGGTCTAGTCTCTGCTTCTGTGAATTTAGCGACATTAGATACCTCGTATAAGTGGAATCGTCTAGTATTTGTCTTTCTGTGACTGGCTTATTTCACTCACTATAATGCCCTTAAGGTTCACTCATCATAATGCCCTTAAGGTTCATCCATGTCCTTTGCTGTGCAGAATTTACAGTAACTAAAACTGTATGACACTGGGATAAAGACAGACATATAGACCAAGGGAACAGAATAGAGAGTACAGAATGAAAACCTCACACAATTAATTGATGTTCAACAAGGGAGCAAGAATACATGATGGGAAAAATATAGTTCCTTCAACAAATTAAGGGCATCTATAATGCCCTTAAGGTTCATCTGCAAATGACAGAATTACCTTTTTCTTAAGAGTGAATAATATTCCATTGTATGCATACACCACTTTTTTCTTTATCCATTCGTCTATCCATGGCCATTTGGGTTGTTTCCACAACTTCACTATTATGAATAGTGCTGGAATGATCATGGGAATGCAGATATCTCTTCGAGATCCTGACTTCAGTTATTTTGGATACATACACAGAAGTGGATTGCTGGATCATATGGTAGTTCTATTTTTAATTTTATGGAGAACTTCCATACTGTCATAGCAATTACACCATTTTAGATTCCCACCAGCACTGTAGAAGAGTTCCAGATTTTCCACATCCTCACCAACATTTATTTTCTTTTGTTTGTTTTTGATAATCGCCATCCTAACTGGTATGAGGTGATACCTCACTGTGGTTTTGATTAACATTTTCCTGGTGATTAGTGATGTCGAGCACCTTTGCATATACATGTTGGCCATTTGTATGTCTTATTTGGGGGAAAAAAAAGTCTGTTCAGGTCCTTTGCCAATTTTTAAATTGCTTATTTGCTTCTGTGATGTTGAGTTTTATGAGTTCTTTATATATTTTGGATATTAACCCTTTATCAGATGTATGGTTTGTGAATTTTTTTTCTTCCCATTCCTTAGGTTGATTTTTTCATTCTGTTCATCGTTTCCTTTGCTGTGCAGAAGTTACACTAACTAAAACAGTATGGCACTAGCATAAAGACAGACATATAGACCAAGGGAACAGAATAGAGAGTACAGAATGGAAGCCACACATAATTAACTGATGTTCAACAAGGGAGCAAGAATTCATGATGGGAAAAAGATAGTCCCTTCAACAAATGACGTTGGGAAACCTAGATATCCACATGCAAAAGAATAAAAGTAGACCCCTAGCTACACCATAAACAAAAATAAACTCAAAATGGATGAAAGGCTTAAACATTGAGACATGGAAATATAAAAGTCCTAAAAGAAATCATAGGGGAAAACTTCTTGGCTTTGGTCTTGACAATGATTTCTTGCATATGACATGGAAAGCATAAGCAACAAAAGCAAAAATATACAAGTGGGACCACATCAAAGTAAAAGGCTTTCTTTTAAATGACACTCATTTTACTCAAGAGTATGAGCTTTAGGTATTATTAACAGAGTATCTCTTTACAGGTTTCCCATTTTTTGTGTTGCTTATTGTTCTCTTAGGATTCTAAGTCCCACCAAGTGGCTGACACTGCATTGTTGCCTTCTCTTCACTAATGACTCTTACTCAGTGGATGCCACTTTTTGTCAAGGGTCTTAGTGTGTCTAGCTTCCTGACCCATTATTATCTAGTGATGGATTTAAATCTGGGATGGTACTTCTCCATATTGCTGCTTATTCATTTTGAGAAATAAATTGGCAATGATTAAAAAAATAAATTCCTATATTTAAGTGAATGAGGTTTTCAGTAGTTTTAATGACTATTGATATGTCCTTAATTATCATTTTCCTGTGTGTTAACTTTAAAATTTATATTACAAAATCCTTCTCTTCTTTATTTTCTTTAAGTAAAGGAAACTTGAAATATTTGTCATTAGTTGTACAGATATGGTCACAGTCATACATTTATTCAGCAAGTACTTTTTTTTTATGTCTTTCCGTACATGTCAGTCATTCTTCTAGAGTTAGAAAAACAGTGAAGAATAAGGCAGACAATATCCTTACTTTGGGGCTTATGTTGGGGTATAGATTTCAGATAGAGATAAATGCTATGAAGTTAATACAGCCAGGTTAGGTGATACGTAATTATAACTGGGACCAGTTGTCATAGTAGATTTCTCTATGCTACAACATTTTAGCTGAATAATGAGCATCCAAATAATGAACATTAACCTAAATAATGAGAAGGAAGCAGCCATATGACAGTTTGGGGGGGGGCATAAGATGTTTTCAGGAAGAATTTAAAGCAAATTTAAGGGCACTGGAATTGCAACATTCATAGTGTGTTCTAGGAATACCTTTATAACTAAAGAGTAGTTGACAAAAAGGTAGTTTGAAGACAATGAGTTCAGAGAGGTGGAAAAGATACCTTACAGGACATAGAAAAAAACAAACATTTTGACTTACATCAAGTGTAAAATGAAATGTTAGAGAATTTTAAGCAGTCTTATAGTATAACCAGATATGCATTAACAAAATGATTATACCCATGTGTGAAGAAGAATGTATAATGGGTCAGTTGCAGAAGCAATAGGTCCAACTTGGTGATGTCTACAATATTCCAGGTGAGGAGGACAGTAACTTAAGCTATGTTAGCAACAGTGAAGATTGAGAGAATTGACCATATGCTAGAGAAAAAACTATAGTGGCTACTGAAGGTACAGGGGGATGTTTATGTGTAGATATAAATCAATGATTTCTACTAAGTTTTGGGGCTGAGCAAATGAATGGTGCCATTCACTGTGTTAGAGAAGATACGTAATATTTGAGAAAGTGCCCTGAAAGACAACTCAGAAAGATCTAAATTATGGTTACTTTTTCGTAAAAAATAGTGTGCTAAGAAATGTCACAAAATCACAGTGATCTTAATTTAATCATGTGAATTCATTTAGGTAGTTGTAGAGTCTACTTCCAATTCCAAAGTTTTATAATATGATGAAAATTAAATAAATAACAAACCCCTGTAGCTTTCTCCTTCAAAAGTTCTAAATATATATTTTATATAATTATCTGATTCTTATAAATTTTAGAAAATGAGGTTTGTACTTTCAAAAATATTATTATGTATTCATATACAGTGCCATAATGAACAATAAATCATTTTCAATTATTAGTTATAATACTAAACAAAAGAAATTATACAGTATTTTACATTTTCGTGCCAAAATGAAAATTTTGCTTGCTTTATATTATTTTTTGATTAATGAAAATACAGGCTTTATATTTCATGTCAGTTTTATCCAGTGAATCAGTGTTAAATTTGGTATTTGCAAGGTGCAGAAGCGCCTACATGTGGATTCGTGTGTAAAGCTGCACACGAATGCGCAGAGTTCAAGGCAGAATGTTTTCTCTGCAATAGTCTAAGATATAATTTTTTCATGTATTCTAATGTGGATTCTAACTTTTAAAAATTATACTGAAATGTTTCTATTAAATGTTTCTATTAAATAAGCCAAGGTATGAGAGAAGTTTATATTCCCTTTACATCCTCATCCCATCAAGGGCAATAGCTTGGTGGGACCTTTTGTATTGTTATAGGTTCCTCAAGATCAACCTGATATTTCCATCACTGTCCCCAAATTGATAGCCAAATCACTTTGTACTGTTCTCTATTTCCCTCTCTTCCCCATCTCCCCTCTCCCTGTTTTCTCACTCTGTCAGTCAGAAAACTGCATCCAGCCTGGTCTTAGTTTTCTGTGCCAACAGTTCCCCCTTTTAAGAGGCTTGGCACTGTCCTTGGTACTGAAATGTCAGCCATCAAAATGATTCCACTAAAACATAAGTAGGATCTGAAGACAAAAAGGCAGAGTCTTTTACTTTCTCAAAGAATAAACTATATTTAAGAAAAACTATGAATTTTCTTCACGTGAGGGTTGATTCCATCCTCATGAATTTTAAAAAGTAATAATGTTTCCTTATCTACTTATTCCACAATAGCCCCACAGGCTAGCCCCCAATTTCTCTCACTCTTCAATGGTATCAATATTACTGAAGATTCTTACACACTTTGGAGCAAATTCCACTTTCATTACTTGTTAGAAAAATAGTTTACAGCTTCACTATAAATGAATTACATTTTAAAAATCACAGTGACAGCTTAGGGAATGATTTAGGATTTTTTAAAAATCTGTTTTAGCTCATCTTAGCTTGTGTTACTAAGCTCTCAAGCCTGATGCTCTATAATTATATTCTTATAGATACTGAATGTGGTTATAGTAGTTATGTCCCTTTGAGACTCGGGGATGACTTAAAGAAAGAGAAAAACCAAATTGACTGTCAGTAAGTTTGGAGATTATATTATCTCTCTGCTGTCAAAAGTCATATAGAAGACACACACTGTCATACAGAGAGAGCCTTCCTCAGAGTTGCAAATTCACAGAACACTAGAAAACTTTTGTCCTAGGAGAGTATTAAACTTAATTTTTTTTTCCCATTTTCAGTCCTCTTCCAGTGTCAACACCATCTTCAACATATGGCTGGTGTCTTGGCAGAAACTTAATAATAGGACAAGACAAATCATTTTGCCACTGCAGTATTCATGTCTTACTCTAAACACCTACTTGACCATAAACTAAAGGAGCTGGAGTTTCCCTGAAGATATTTCTGCAGTAAATAGACATAATTCCTAAATAATTGTATAGTAAGCAGTATTTAAATGCAGTAAGAGAAAAATCTTTTCTGAGGAGTTGACCTTGTTTAATGTAAGATTTAAGTCAAAGGAGGATAGTTTTACTTAAGGTAGAACTATTGAAAACTGAAATATCCCCATCCTGGACCACACAGGCTTCTGATATTGATCCTTCAGTGAGTAGTCCATAATATGGGACTCAGCAAATTAAAAATATCATGGCATAAAAGGATGTCAAAATTACATGGAATTATCCTAATAAATGCTACAATGGCATTGGTTTTTCAATTAGAAGACTGATAAAAATCCCTAAAAAGAACACAAAAGAAATACATAGGTGAGTTTCATTACTTTCTCAAACAAATGATGTGGAATATTGGGTGATTAACTTATAAGTCTATGTGGTATAGCATATTCAAGTCAGGAACCTTGGATTTGTATTTAAACACCAGTGAGTATGAATTTGCTAGGCACTATAGTTACTTGTCAAAGCAGAGTGAGTCAGAACTTACAGGTTATAATGAGAGGAACAGGGTAGACTCCAGCCTTCTTGAGGTCCAAGAGAACTTAAATATTTTTTTTAAAATGTATTTGCAGACAAACTAAAAGGTCACTGGGAAAGCTTAATAAACATTACTTTGTATATTATTTATTTATTACCAACAGTGATGAAGGCAAAATTCTTGCCTTCATGGTTCTTACATTCTAGCAGTGGAATCAGATTGGAAATTAATAATACCATAGCATGTTGTTCTTGAGGAACAGCACATTCAAAGGTCTTAAGACAGGAGGTAGCATATCAGACAAAAGAAATGGTATCAGGACAACATGGCTAGACCAGGAAGGGAGTGGGGCCAGGGGACAAGTTGAGACTGAAGCGGTAAGTGGAAACCAGACCATACACTTGTAATGGTATCAGCACTGCCTCTAAGGATAGGATCTAGTGCTCTACATTTATAACAAATAATCCAGTGATTTATCTATATTAATTTATTAATTTTATGTTTGAGGGGACTGACCTATGGACGATCCTTAGTGACTATCTTTAAAAACCCAAACCCAGGCTTTGTGGATAACCCATCAATGTGAGGTACAATCAGACAAGGATGGAAATGGATGCCCACACTTGAAACTACAGGGAATTTCCACAGCAATCCATACATGAGACTGAACCAAAGTAAACAGCATTTAAAGTGTGCTTTAGATCTGCAACTTAGAGGTTTTAATGCCCAAGTTCCACAAATTTTAAGAGAGTCAAAAAAAAAAAAAAAGGAAGAAAGAAAAGAAAATTGAAAAGAGTTGAAGAAGGAAAAGCTAGCATGAGAGAGGAGTGATGTTCTCATGACTTAATGTGAAGAAGGCAAAAGGATAAAACTTGAGCACAAGGCCCGAATCTGATAATGACTTTTTCACTTCGGCTTTGCTACCAGGTTACGTTTGCTTTTAACCTCTCACAGTGGTAGGGCATTTGGATCGAAATGCGTAAAAATTATGGAATGAATGATTTTTAATGTTCAAGGCCATAAGCAGCCTAGAGTCTGCTTCAGGTAACTTGAGGTAATTTTTAAATTGTCTTTATAGAAGTTTACGATGTTTACTACCCCGTTGAACACATAAAAATTCACCACTGAGAGATATTTAGAATGGGAAAATGTAATACAGTTCGGAATTAGTAATTGGAAAAAAATTATTGATATCCCAGTTATTGATCTTCTGCTCTGTAGGCACTTTTCACTGCAACCATCCCTGTGACAGAAAAATGTATCTCTTGATATTGCCTGTCTTGCTTAGTGGATTGATGTTCTTTTATCACCTTCCGAACGTGTCACCTACTGGATGAACGAAAAAGCAAAATTCAAAGCTGTGATGTCTCAGTGTCAGCCCCAGCGTTTGTTTTCCCTGAGACAGAGGTGGAGGAGAAGCAGCTGCTGAGAGACCTTCATGCTGGGCTGGAAAAAGAGGGGGTAGGAATGAGTGTCAAGAGAACCATAAAGGAGTCAATTTACTTTTAGCTTCTTTTGAGTTTAATATGTGTGGTGTTTTCCTTAGGATTTATACAAAGCAACAAGTGGGAGTGAAATGGAACTCTGAGATCCTGTAGGTAGGAGGACAGACAATGAATGGCTCTGGGTTCCAACAGCAAATCAAAGGCAGAGAACAAGGATGTGGATATGTCCTCCTGTGTCTTTTAGAAAAGGAGGCTCCAGCACAATGAAGCCCTTTAGTTTCCTTCAGGAAGAGCTGGCTGTCTGCTGAGAAAGAAAAGCCCCACTGCCAACTACTTTATTCCTTATGAAAAGAGAAGCAGAGGGAGGCAGGCAGACTGAGTAATGTGCTTCAGAGGGTAAATAAAAATTAAATGAAGGAATAACAAAAGGGAGAGGGGCTTCAAACAAGAAAGTGGAAGGGAAAGGGCAGAGAATGCTTAGCAGCGAGACCTTAGCAAAAACAGAGGTTTGAGGGTAGGTCGCAATCATCTCAAAATGAAGAGTTGTCACAAAGGCTGGAAGAAAGGTAAATGGAAAACTCCAGGGTAGGGGGGAAAAATCTTGAAAATAGCAGGTAGGAGGAAGCACAACTTTCCTTTTATAAACAAAGGTTTTTAAATTTGAAAGTGAGTCTTGGAAAAGTACTTCTAGCTGCACAAAGAGAAGTGAGGCTGGAACCTTAGCACATTAATTGATGTTTTGACAAGGTCACTCCTGGAGCAGGTAGATAGTGGAATAAATGCACACATATCAGGAGAATTGTTGGCAAATTGTACAAACAAAATGAAAGATAAAAATGAAAAGTATTTGGCTATCGTCTTGTTTCTAGAGAGGAGCCTGATTCCCTGGAATTTTATATAGCATGTAATGTGTTACTGTATTGGAGCGCCTCCTTTAAAAAGAGACTTCCTAACGTTCTAAGTGAGTGTGATTTGCTCAGCCCAGAGTTCACAGCTGACACGAAATTCCTGGAGACATACTTGTGGATAGATGAAACTTGTATATTATTTTAAGTGTTTTTCATTTAGTATTTCCTCTCATAGGAGAGGAAACTGGACCTCTCGTAAAAGATAAGGTAGGAGTGATGTGTTAATAAATATATTTAAAGACTCAGTAAAATAATTAACAAAACCAGTAGGGGAAAAAAATCTGATTTGGTGAGTGATTATTAAAGCTACTCAATTCAAATATAAATTTTGAGAGGAAAAAATGAAAAAGACGGTAAAGCCTGTATTATTTGGTTCTGTCACAAAAATACCTTCTATGCCATAAACGTTCTTTTTTTTTTTCTCATTTAAAACACTTTGATAGGTTTTAGGTTTTAGCTCAGATGTCACTTCCTCATCAATTTCCATTGTTTTCAAGCCCCATTTTTCTTCCTCATTTTTGAGTTAAGTTCCCCTTTATATTTTCACTGTCCCTGTAATTCGCCTAACATAAAACTCCTCACACTGGATTATAATTGACCATTTATTTGCTTATCATAGCAACTTGACTGGGGGCCAAAGCCAATTTTACCTAGCGCTTTGACTATATATAGGACTTGGCATAGTGAATAACACACGGAAGACAAACAGAAAATAATGACTGACAGTAGTTGATATTAATAGAAAGCCATTTATATGTCAGATATTGTTATAAGGGGCTTAAAAACACTAAATTACTCAATCTGCAGAACTCTGAAAGTAGTTATTATATTTCTCCCCATTTTAGAGATGAATAAACTGGAACTTCATGACCTATCTAAAGCCTTGCTATTTGTAAGAGGGAAAGCTGGGAGTCAGACTCAAAGTTCTGTTTCTAGACCTGTGCTCACAACCATTATGTTGTACCCTCTCAGATCAAGGAAACCAAGAGCTGACTATCTAGCACATACCATGTTATATTGGTATCATTTCTTTATATATTATCTCCAGCCGTAGAAACTCCTTAGGAGCAAAACATCTATTCATGCGTCTGGTGCCATTGTGGCACAATGTCCAGCTCATGGTTTGAGTTCTTGAACTGGAAAGGTAGAGCAATCCTGTAAACTTTATCTAGAGAGATTTGATGTAGAAAAGTGCATTAAATTCATGTGATCTGTATGGGGTCACTTCTGTAGGCATAGTTCTTAAGAATAATTAAGATATTAAATAAGACTAACATCTCTGAAGAAGGAATTTTGGAAAAACTTAGAAGCTCACTTTAGAAAATCAGAACAAGATACTTGTTCAAAGAAAGGACAGGTAGTATAGTACATATCCTTTTGAAAAAAGAAAATTTAGGAAATAAACTTTGGATGATCTTAACTATTCAAGAGAGTCCTAATGTTAGTAACTGACTCTCTCTTAGGATTAGACATAAAGAAGAGTTTAGGAATAGGAATCAAGCACAGATATGTTTACTATGAAATTGCAGCATGTCTTTTAATGAATATAAGAATGTATTTCTATTGTGTGCACCTATTATTTTTTAAACAAAGAAAATAAACTAGTTGTGAGAAGATTTCAAAATGCTGGAAAAACCAAAGTAAAACCTTTTTCCCCCCTTTTTACTGTCTACTAAAGAAGTGTATATAATGCATAAATTCTGGGGTAATTGTGTATTGTGTTTTTCCTGCTGGCATTCAGGATTCTGGGCAGAGATTGAGAAGTGTCCAGTACAGGGTCATCTCAATGAGGAGTGTGTCAGCGTATTTATTGATACATCTCTAGTGCCTACAATAGTAGAAGGCATTTATTCCATATAAGATGAATATGTGTAGAATTAATTAATGAGGGACATCTGGGTGGCTCAGTCAGTTAAATGGCCAACTCTTGATTTCCGCTTGGGTCATGTTCCCAGTGTCCTGGGAGCCCCGTGTCAAGCCCTGCATCAGGGGGGAGTCTGCTAGCGAGTCTCACTCTCCCTCTTCCTCTCCCCCCTGCTTGTGCACTCTCTCTAAAATAAATCTTTAAAAAAGAATTAATAACTAAATTCATATGTAAAATATGAATGTGTCGATCCCCTAAGAGCTTTTACTTCAATAGCAAGCATTCGGTGCAATACATTGGAGTACTTGCTATATGTAATAGAATAAAAGAGAAATCAAATCTGTCTATGAGGTAATGAAAGCCATTATTGAGGAAATGGACTTTGAAAAATAAATAAAACAAAATATTAGAGAAAATTCCACACCAGAAAATTTTGATGTTATCAGTTGACTTGGCATAGACTTATTAAATGATTATATTATCTTCTTTAATAGCCTTGACCCTTAACCAAAAGAAAAATGAAATAATAAATAGCAAGTTATGTTGCCTACTCATAGGGAATTAATGTGTATTTAAGGTAAGGAAACAGACGTTATAATAAATATAACAGCTCTTATTTTTCTAAGTAGGTGTCTTCCGTTTCAAAAAAGTTGTTTTGGAAATGAAAAATAGAAGTATATATAGGATATATATAAAATATATATATATATATAGTTCTAAAAATAGAACTATATACCGTAACTTAGTTTTCATTAATATATTGTTAAGGATCCATTAATTTTTCATCCAGAAACAGTGGAACATAACTTTGAAGATATGCACAAATGGCAAATCATGCAGTCATTAGAATCCATGGCAACTAAAGATTGAAAAAATAGTTTGGGTTAAATAAAATTCTGTTTGTAATTAAAAAGTAATGAAATTAGAATGTTTGTGTCTTATAAAGTGCCTTACTGTAATTTCTAAAAGAGGTTTCAAAAATGTTTACAATAATATTGTCAGAGTTTAAACATGACAACAGTTAATCAGATGTAAGCATTAGCATATATTTCTATTAAGTATAAATAAATAAAATAGAGTGAGTTGTTTGTACTTTAGTATCTTATGTAATGACCGTGGTTTAATGGAAAGAAAACTCAACTTGGAAGCCAGAGATCTGGATTCCAGTCCCATTTTTAGTTTTGACAAACTCCTTGGGTGATTTTTGGAACAATCACTTCATCTCCATCTCTTTGGGCTTCAGTGACCTTGGCTGTAAAAAAAAAAAAAAAAAAAAAAAAAAAAAAAAAAAAAAAAAAGGGCAGTTGAACCAGGGATCGATCCCTGAGTGATATCTTGTAGCAATGTGCTGTGATCTTCTGGTTACAGCCATCATTCCCAAGAGAGAAATGAATGTAATGACATAAAAAAAAAAAAAAAAACTAAAAATATATATAGTTACTTAGAATAGGAAAAAAAAAAAAGCCTCATAAAGGTGTCTTGAAATGATAATTTTTGAACCCTTTGTTGTAAACTGATCTCTCCTTTGTATCAAATTGGCAAATTGGAGAAAGAAAGTCAGACTGGGGAAAAAGAGAAGATCATTTCTGCACTTTACTCCAGACCAACTGAGTAAGAATTTGTAGGTGATGGAGCTGAGATGCCAGTATATTTTGAAAGCTTACCCACACTTGAATTCATTGTGTGGACAAGTAGAAGAACCGCTGCAAGGATGGACAGATGGTGGGAAGTTTGAGGATTGGGATGCTTACATAATCCTGAAATCCTTCTCCCCAAAATACCTATTAATTACAAAAGAAATAACGTAATTTTATAGCGGAGAAGCCTGGAATCAAAGCTAATATCACCAGTAAAGGGGCAAATCAAATTCATGTGCCATTTGGTAGGATGCAATGGAGAAAACACAACATTATCTCTGTGGTATTTCTCCCAAAGTTGCATGTCTTTAATCTTATCAAAAAAATATATCAGACAGGCCCAAGATAAGGGAAATTCTACAAAATAACTAGTTTATAATCTCCAAAAATATCAAGGTCATGAAAGCCACAAAAAAGGCTTAAGATGATTGAGGGAGACTAAAAAAACCTGAAAACCCAATGCAAAATGTATTTCTAGACTCGAAGGCTTTATAATAAAGGATATTATTGGGAAAATGGAAAAAGTTGAGTGGAGTCTAAGGTTAGATGTGGCAATGCATCAGTGCTGATTTTTTTTTTTTTTTTTGATTCTTGTGTTAAGGGTTTTTTTGAGAAGATCCTCATTAGAAAATGAACACTAAAATATCTGCGGGCATCATGTTGGCAACTAACTCTCAAATGCTTTTTAAAAAATCAACTTTTCTTTAACTCTACGTGGGATTTTTATTACCTTCAGTGTCTTTCAGTACAAAATTAATAATAATAATAATGATAATAATGACAGCATCAATAGTAACAAAAATGCCAACTATTAAAAGCTTTTGAACTGATCAAGAATGGTGGGTAAAATTTAAATCCTTCGATGTCCATCCCATCTAATTTGCCTCTGTGTCCTATCCTTCTTTCTCTGCCCCCTGACATTTTTGATATAGAGTAGAAGATCTCTTATAGTTATATACCTTATTTATCATTTTTTGGCTTTTCTTTGCAGGCATATACAGACAAATTTCTAGTTAATTGACTTACTAAACTATATTAAATGAGGGATTTATGTCTGAACATACAAGGTTTTTAAACATAAAGGTAGAGAGACATAGGTTTATGAGAATGAAAAGGGTGTTGGCTAAGGCTTCGGAACAGATAGGCTAGAATATACACCTTCCAGCTAGTATTTATGGATTGTCTGAGACCTGAGAAGCTGTTTAAGTGAGGCCATTTGTAACGAAAGCCATGTGAAATGAGGACAAAAGTGGGATGTTGTAAGATAATGATCAGGGCTCTGGATAAAATGTGTCAGGACGGCCACTGCTCTACATTTTTAAAATGACTTGTGGGAAAATAATGTCTCAAACAGGAAATCCATGTAGCTGGAAACACTCAGTGGTTTATCTTACAGTGAATGGATTGAGGTCTTGAGGACAGAGAGAAAATTTTAAACTCCAGATTTGCCAAATTGCTTCCATTATCATCATCTCAGTGTCTTTATCTGTAAAATGGATATAACTTATGCATGGTTTTGAAGTTAAATGATTTGGAGTGTGGAATGCTCTGCTTGGAGTTTCTAGTCAGATGTGCTCAAAATATGGTAATTCTCTCTACTACGTCTCATATTTCTATTGTGCTTTCTTGTTATCAGTGTTTGTGTTTGATATTCACAATACCCTTGTGAGTAGAAACCTAATCTTTTCCAGATGAAAAAGCTAGACTAGATACAGTTGCATGATATTTCTGTATGAGGACAATAAAGGTAATACCAGGTAATACATATTTTTTGAACATGTATGCATCAGGCACAACACTAATCCTTTTATATAACACAGTCCTATTTATTATATGTTATTATTGTCCCCATATAAACATGTGATCTAATTAAGGCTTAAAAGAAAGTTTAAGCAACTTTCCTAAGATTGTATTTCCGGTGTGTGGTAGACCAAGATAAAACTACATCTATCTGATACCCATAATTCAAGGAATTCTTATATTGCAGTGGCCATAGTGTGGAAAAATGGGCGTGTTTTGCTATTACTCTTCGTAGCAACAGTCCCTATTTTGCAGTATTTAATAGTTTTAGAAAAATGTTCATATATTTTCTCATGTATTGTATTCTTCGAACCTTGTGAGGGAGATGTGACTTAGTTTATTTTATTTTTGTTTTTGAGATAAATTGAGACTCTGATAAATTAAGTCACTTGCCGAAGATTGTAGATTAGCTGAGAGACAGTTCAAGGTTTCTGATTCTAAATGTAGGGCTCTTTCCCAAGCTCTGTTCCCTCTGCATTTTGGTTATGAATGCCTTTCTTACTAAGACCTCATATGCTGGATCTTGGAAAGTAGTAGCAAAGCATCTAGGCTTTTTTCCTAGGATAGAAGCTGTGAGCATTTCAGTTCACTTTTGTGGCTGATAATTTTGATTTATATGACCATTCAGAGGTTTTGTAAAGAAGTAGTTTTCTTTCATTTTCTTTTTGTTGTTGTTGTTCTTGTTCTTATTCATCTTTTATTTTATTTTTTTTTATTATGTTCAGTTAGCCAACATACAGTACATCATTAGTTTTTGACCTAGTGCTCAACGACTCATTAGTTGCATATAACACCCAGCGCTCATCACAACACCTACCACATCATTAAATTAAGCATCTTAAACTTTAAACTTCATATACCATCATGAGATAATACATCTGGGTTTTGTTTTGTTTTAATGTTTTGGGACCACTGACACTTAGAGAATGAGGAAAGATTTGGACCCTCTTCTTGAAAAATATGTATGTGTTCAAAAAGGATTACTTACTTTCCATCGAGCCCATACTTGGATCTCAAATTAAGAAGCACTTTCCTTTCACATTCCTACCACCATCACTGCTACTGTTAACATTTATGTCTCAGACATTGTTCTAAATGCTTTATACTTGTTATCTCATTTTACCCTAATGACAGTCATATGATCTATTTACAATTACATTCCAATTTTCTATGAAGGAAATCAAGTTGTAGATTGTATTCTAATGAATATTTTCTAAAATTATCATATCTGAGTTCTGTTTATAATCGACCTTCTTTTTTTTGTGTATATTCTTCTAAATAGTTCATTAAAGTGTTGACTCCAACTGGTCTGGAAATGACCCTCTGGGAGCTCCATTTTGTGTATTTCTGTACTCTCAAGGAGAAAATAATTTCCTTTATTGCAAACTTGATTTTTGACCACAAATCTGGTTTCACTGATGGTATACTGTTTTCTGGAATAAGTCCCATGTGAATAGACTAAATATCTTTGTTCTATATTTTGCCATTTTGTGTTAAGAAACCATCTATTTTTAGAGAAGTTAAATCTTCTAGGCTATAGAGACTGAGATACTATGAAAAATGGTGCTAAATATAATCAAGTCAAGTTATGAATCATTAATATCCCAAATTGCATGTGCTGCTGAATTTAGTACTATAATACAATTCAATATTGATGATGAGAAAAATCCTTATGCTTTTATCTTTATGAAATCCTTTGTCACTGCTAAATGGTCATTGCAAATGTTCCTGAAGACAGCCTGATGACTTATCTGTTCATAGGTGTCTTACTGTTAAACAATTCCTTTCAAAGAATATGAATTCCTGTGAAACTAACATAAAATTGAAGACACTGTACACTCCAGGGGTACCTTTGTATGACAGTCAAATTATAGTTGTCTCCATTTGTTCTTATATGATCTTTCATGATCCAGAGGAGGGAATCATAATGATAGTGAGTTAGGTAGAATATAAATGGGGATAAGGCTTAACTCACTCTTGATACTGATGACACAGCCTAGTAATATAATTAGAACATTTCTGGACATAACCCATGCCTTAAATCTCTGTACTGATTACTCACTCTAAGATCATGGCATCTGGCTCCTGTCGTATTTTGTCACAAAGAAAGGAGAAAAATGATTCACTGTTCCTCTTTAATAATACCAGTAATAAAGATGACAGATGTTTCTTAATTTCATGTAACAACACCTTGAATATGTGTGTGGAGGGGGGAAAGGAGTGATTTTTTTTCTCTCTGATTGTATTTAAATAGCAAAGTCTAAGACCCATGGTTCCGTATATGTTAGCTTAATTTTTAAAAAATTAATACCCTTCATTTTTTTCTCCTCAACCTTTCTTTCTTATAATGTGTACACTTCCCACCTTTATGCTTAAAACAGAGTAAGGTTTAGGGGCGCCTGGGTGGCACAGCAGTTGGGCGTCTGCCTTCGGCTCAGGGCATGATCCCAGCGTTATGGGATCGAGCCCCACATCAGGCTCTTCCGCTATGAGCCTGCTTCTTCCTCTCCCACTCCCCCTGCTTGTGTTCCCTCTCTCGCTGGCTGTCTCTATCTCTGTCAAATAAATAAATAAAATCTTTAAAAAAAAAAAAAAAAAACAGAGTAAGGTTTACTCCAGTTCAGGACAAATGTCAGTATGCTCTGAAACAGAAGCACAACAGAAAGGGGCATAGCCTCATATAGGAAAGGCTTGAAAGAGACACAGTGGTTCTCTGATATCAAATCATCTTTTACTCAGAGCTTTGTTCAAATTATAAAGGTCTATAAGAATTGGGGAAAAATTACACAAGAGTAGGAAGTTATCTTACCAATTACCTAAGTCCACAGTCCTCTTTTACAGATGAGAAAGTCCTCAATGAATTGCTTTAGTCACTAATTTTTAGTCCTACATGATGATAGAACCAACTGTGAAGCTTGTAAAAATGACCTACACTAAGGCCTCTCCCTTAAATATTCTGTCTCTGGATCTCTCTACTCCTGAGAAATTTATTCAGAATATTTGGAGATGAGCTTTAGAGTTGTATTTTTTTTAAAGATCCACAGGTGATTCAAATGTATGAAGTTAAGACAATTAGGTTGATTCTTCCAAGTCTACAAATGTATTAAATAAATGACAAATAAATGACAACAGAGTAATATATATCCAAGGACCAGATCAAGTATCATTTCAAGTTATCAGCGTCATTCTATCTACTAACAGCCACAAATTGCCTCACCAAAATGGTAGGTTACCGCTAACCAAAAGGTTCAGTATTTCTGCAGGTTGATAATAAATACAATTATACAGGTTATCTATTGCAAATTTTGTCATTGGATTTAATATGCCATTGTGTGTTCCTAACTCCTATGAGAACAGTGTAGTATGTAGTAAAGTAATGACTTTGTTTTGGGAAGGGTTCTTGAATGGGGCAGATGTGGTCTGTAAAAAGAATTCAAAGAAAAATGAAGCAGTAGCAGATGGAATTCTACTTCACCGTGTGCTAGATTATATTCAGTAAAATCCTTCTGCTCAATTCATTTAGATTTTCTTAAACTATAACACATACTCTTTGAAATGCTTTTCAAATTCTCCAGAGAAAAAATTAATTCCCAAGGGCAAATAAACAATTGAAACAAAATTATTAAATGAACTTGAGGTCAAGAGTATCTTAACGGCAAATGCCATATGCAAGGTTAACTGGCACATAGATGTTCTAGACCTGGGGCCCAGCTGCTAAACTTAATAAACTCTTGAATAAAGCTAGGCTACCCAGAGGGGCTCCATCCATAGTGAAATTGTAGGCTAAGAGTGAATAAAAGGAACAGCCAAGGAAAGCTTTCTGCCTCTACAATGTCTCAGAGTTACAAATCATGTAATGACAACAGCGGTAGTAATAACATCTCCTCTAAGACTTCGCAGCACATAAAGCAAGTATTAGCAGAGTATAAGTAAACCCAAATACGTCTTCACAAGGAATGTACGTAGGGCTAAAATGTCCATTTAAAACATCTAGAATATTGTCAGTTATATTTAAAAGTACAAATATATGCTATGAGTACTCAAAAATATTAAATGTAAAAAGAAGAAAATACCCATACCAGAAAAACACTGACTAAAATACAGTAAAGTTGTAGTGAATATATTAATATCAAAGTTGCATTTAAGACAAAAATCATTAGCAGAGACAATCTTTATTTAATATGGTAATATTCAGTTCCTTGGATGATGTGATGATTCTAAACATATATGAATCAATAAGATAGCTTTATAAGTTATAAAGCAGAATGGCCATTAGAGTTTGAGATACAACGCATGGATCTAAGTATCTGACAGATCAGTCAGAAAAAAAATCAGTAAAGATGTTAAACTATTTTATTTTATTGTTATTTTTATTTATTTATTTGAGAGGAAGTGTGTGAGCTGGGGGAAGGGCAGAGAAAGAGGGAGAGAGAGAATCTTAAGCAGGCTCCACACTCAGCACGGAGCCTGCCATGGGGCTCAATCTAATGACCCTGATATTATAACCTGAGCTGAAATCAAGAGTCGGTCGGATGCTTAACCTACTGAGCTACCCAGGTGCCCCAAGATGTACACTATTTTAAAAACACAGTTAACAAGGTCAATTCAATAAGCAAGTGTTGACCTCTTGACCAACAGTTAGAGAATACACACTGATTTCTGCTACACAATAAAACTGATAACCTGTCAACCATAGTCTCTTCCTCTTAAGCTTCAAATCAATAACAGAAATGTATTTTTGTTTATAAATACACACTTCTAAATAACTCACTGGCCAGAGAAGAAATAAGAATGAAATTTTAAAAATATTTAAACTGAAACATATTAAAAAAAATGTTAATATTCATATAATGTAGCTATGAAAATAGCCCAAGCGAAAGGTACATTTAAATTCTTATATTAAAAAGATTAACTAAAATTAGTCAAGCATGCAACTTAAAAAATAGAAAAGGAAAATAAACCCAAGCAAAGAAATAATAGACAAAAAAAGAAATTGATCAAAAAGAAAAGGAAAACAAACACTGATAAATTAAAAAATCTAATGAAATAGATTCTGAAGCTATAGGTCAAGAAAATAACTAAAACCAGCAATATCATAAATGAAAAGAAAGCTGTAACTACCAATGCCACAAGATAGTTAAAATATAAAAGGAGAATGAATATTCCGAAAAGAATTGTATGACAATATATTTAAACATGCAAATATGTAGATACAATTACCAAAACACTGACTAAAAAAACTATGGTGAATTGAGATAGCCATGAAAAAAACTGAGTTGGAATTCTTCCCAAAGGAAAAAAAAAAAAAAAGAGGCCCATTTGATTTTAGAAGTAAGTTTTATCAAAACTTATTAGAACAAATTTCTTTAATCTTACATAGGTATTCAGAACTTCGGTAATAAGTGAATTCTTCCTAACAATTTTAGCATAATAGTAACGTGAAAGGCATGACAGTGTTTGAAAAGAAAATTATGGTGAGACAGCCTAAATATAATCAAACATTTCTCTATATTGAGCAAAAATTTTGTCCAGCTCACATTTTACTCGTGAGGCTGTACAGCAGGAGAGGGTGATATCATGGTCTCTCTAAGCCAGTTCTCTCATTTGGTATCACGGCACTGCCCCTTTCTAGGGGCAAATTCTTGAACAAGTTATTTTTCTTTCTGTATCTCATGACAGAAACTTTCAGAATTGTTGTGAATGTAAAAAAAAAAAAAAAAAAAAACCCACTTAGGATGTTACCTGTCACAGTGTACACAGTTGATAAATGTGACCTGTGATTATTTTACCATCTCAAGCTGCATGCAGGCATGAACCCATGCAAATTCTATGAAATAGTCCTTTTATGATTTAAAATCATTTAGCTTGCCACAGGCACCCCTCCCCCACCTTCATTCTCACCCCATTCACTGTAAATCTTCTATTTTTTAAGCTTAAACCCTAGTATATTTGTCAGGTCTTCATATAACCTTATATAAATCCAGTATTCTTAGGATTGCCTTCCTTGGGGTATATCCTAGATCAAGCATTTTGAAGATTTATGTTATTTATTTTAGAGAGAGAGAGAGCACATACAGACATACACACAGACATGCACACGCATACAAGTATGCGCGGGGTGGGGGGGTGTTGGTGGTGCAGAGGGAGAGAGAACCTGCCCTTAGGTGGTAGTAGCCACTGTGCGGCCGGATCTCACAATCCTGAGATCATGACCTGAGCCAAAGCCAAGAGTCAGATGCTCAGCCCACTGGGCAACCCAGGCGCCGCATAGGTCAAGTATTTTGAATCCAGGACTTATTCATGGGATTCAGGTAGTCTTTCCAGATGCCTAAAACTATCTTCATATTCTTATGTGCAAATGTGCATATGCTTTCTTTCTGGAGCGACAACCAATAGTTTTCATCACATTTATCAGGATGTCTCTGACATGCAAAGTCTAGAATTGCTCCCAGAAAGAAGCACAGTCTTCACATACCCTGTATCTAAATTGGCTTCAGTAAATCCTTTAAGGATCCCTTCTTCAGTGATGATTGTTGACCATACTTTTGGGAGCCTGTCTTTAGAGAAGCATCCTTTTCTGTCTTTCTGTGTTAGCCAAGCCTTGTTCCCTCCCCAGAATGGAAAATATAATTATTTTCCTGCCTTCTTTTTCATGAAAAATTATAACCCACTGTATTGTGAGATGCTCTCTCTGAAGATAAAACTATTCTTTTCAGACAGCACAATGGTTTCTAAGGCAACCCGAGTAACTACTAAGACAAAGTTGTCCTTTCTCACCAGGGGAGAAAGTTTCTAAGAAGTTGCTATCATTACACCTAGAGAAAGTGGAATGTAAAATAATGTCACATTGCTCTGTGTATCTCTCTGTGTTGGCTGTCTCACACGGAGCATTTGCAAAAATAAAAAAGCTGTTGCCAACTGCAAAGAACTTTAATGATCCATGTAAAGACAGAAAATATTGCCACATCTTTGCCTTTCGAATGATAATAACTCTGTGAACAGTGTAATCCTTAAGATGGAAGGATGTTCCTATGCAAAGTAAGATGAGGTGTAGTTTGAGTGCTACTGAGCTGGACTATTTGAGGGGAGGGGGCAGACAAACAATAGCAACAAAAAATGTAAAGAATAAACAAAATCTTCTAAGCCTCACATCTGCACCTTCCATATTTGGGGCTTCATTCTTTGACTTATTTCACTTCCGTTTTGAAATGCAGTGTTCTTGGGAGGTATGACGCATCATGGCCGAGTTCAGTCACAGTTCTGTAGCTTGTTATTAGTCTACTGAGGTATTTTGTTTCTCCCTCCACTCTCAGCTCATAAGTTGGCCAGGAATACAGTTAATACAAATGAGCCCCAGGTGTCCTGGTGCTGTACTGTGCAGACACCTTGTTATCACCCCACACTTAGTACTAATTTCTTTGCTTCTACTGTTGTCTCACTGCTTCCTTCTTTCCAGCTAATTATCTTCAGAAGAACATAGCACAGTTGATCAATATCGATACACACCATTATAATTCAAATAAAACAAAGTTCACGAAGGCCTAAATTAATACTGGAAGAGGAGGAAATTAAGTTAAACAGAATGAATTATTCTTTGTCCTAAATCAGTTTCTGTCTATGAATGCACTTTATTGTAGAGGTTTCCACATTTGATTGCACATTATTACTTTTCTTGGGTGCCTTGTCTCCCCTACTCATATCATTTAGCCCCTGCTTCTCACCCCTTCAGCTGACATAGTGCTTTGGTGCAGAGTAGGCATTTAAAAAATTTGTAAGTGGAACAATGGGTGGGCTTTAATTGGAAAAATTGGGAAAGAAGGTCACTTGAGGTTAAAGATATAAGGATTAAAAGAAAACATTAATTACATTCTACAAGTAAGTGATTTTGAAAAAAATAAACTTAGAGTGGTTTTTAATGATTCTCCATGTTCAGAGATTTGTGTAGTCACAGGCAGACAGTTGTTAAATATACCACGTTTGTGACAGATGTAAATGAAACTTGAGGGACTTCCCACAGTGGGCATATGGGAAGTTTGTATTCTGACTTATTATGATGGTTCATTGTTATTCATGAAATTCAAAGTTGGCATTCTTTTTACACTGGAAAGAATTACCCCAATCCTCCTGGCTAGATCATATAAAAAATTATGTCAAATGGATCATAAATGTGTATGTAAGAGCTAAAACTAAAAAAAGTCAAAGAAAACAGGAGTGAATATTTGTGACCATGGTTTAGACAGTGGTTTCTTAGATATAGACCAGAAGCATAAGGGGAAAAAAGAAAAGTAGATGAATTGGACTTCCTTGAAATTGAAAAATTTTTGCTTCAAATGACAAAACAGAGAAAGTGAGAAAACAACCTGCGGAATAGGAAGACTATTTCAACTCATATCATAAAGGACTTGTTTCCAGAATATATAAAGAACTTTTTTGCCTCAATAATGAAAATATAAATAACTCAGTTAAAAATAAGCAAAGGATATTCATTTCCTCAAGGAAAGTAAGCAAATTACCAATAAACACATTTAAAATTTGCATTAAGGAAATGCAAATCAAAACCATATGGAGGAGGAGAATGATGTCATCCTCATGGGGGAATAAGTTTTCTACCATCTTCAAAAAGAACACAGATTTAGACAATTACCCATGGACAAGAGATCCTTGTGGAAGTTCAGGAGTCCATCAAAGTTCTAGGACACTATTGAAGAAACAACATCAGAGGTTGAATACGTTAAAGAGGGTAAAAGGAACAGTATCCCTTTATCGGCATCACCCTTCTGCCAAGCTGCTTAGCTCAGTGCCAAGAGGGATCTTCCCAGGCCATAATTTCTCCCACGTGGGAAAGTGAAAGCATGGGAGTGAGTGCTAGGCTTCCCCACCTGTGCAAGGCACTGCTGAAAAGGCTTACTTTTTTCTAGCCCCGCTCATTATACTGAGGTACGCTGTGTGACAGGGGTAGGAAACAGATAGGAGACGGGATGGTAGAGCTCCATAGGGTGTCAGAGGACTCAGATCTGACTAGCTGCACTACGGACTCATCAGGGGAATGGGAGTCACTGGGGACAAGCCACTGGGAATGCCTCACAAAGAGTCAGCCTGACTCCCAGTCAGGCCTGGGAAAAACCACAAGGTTGAGCATTTACGTTGACCTCAAGAAAGCAAAAGGGAGGCTGCCAGTACTTGGCCAGGCCCTCCAGGATCAAGAGAAGACATACAAACTTAAGAATTCTGACACAAGAGGGAACAGGAAGTGTGGGACATATTCGTAGAAAAATCTGACAGAGTTTCAGAATCCCTAGCACTTTGACAGAAGGTATAAACTCAGTCAGTATATAACAGAGGAAATGACTGCTTCTTGAAGTGTGAAGACAGCAATGAAAAAATTTAAGGAACACAACAATAAATATATTAGGAAAATACTACTGAAGGGAGAAATAGACAACAGTACAATATTAGTAAGGAACTTTAATACCCCACTTTCAACAAAGGCTAGATTATCCAGACAGAAAATCAATAAGGGAACATTGGACTTGAATTATACTTTAGACCAAATGGACCTAACAGACATTTACAGAACATTCCATCCAACAGCCACGGAATACACAAGTGCACACAGAACTTTCTCTAGGATAGCTCGTATATTAGCTCACAGACAAGTCTTGGCATGTTTAAGAAACTTGAAATCACATCAAGAATATTTTGTGACCACAATGGTGTGTAACCAGAGATCTGTAACAGGAGAAAAACTGAAAATTTCACAAATATGTGGAAATTAAACAACACACTCCGGAACAACCAATGGATCAAAAAAGAAATCAAAAGGAATTTTCTTAAAAAAAAATCTTAAACAAAAACGGAAATAAAATATGCCAAAACTAATGGGATGTCACTTATTTGAGGAACCTGAAAAAGCTATACTTATCATAGAATGGTGGTTGACAGGGACTGGGGGGAGAGGAAAATGAGATGCTGGTCAAAGGATACAGACTTCCAGTTATAAGGTGAATAAATTCTGGGGATCTAATATAGAGCATGGCGACTCATAGGTAAGCATACTATACTCTACACATGAAAGTTGCTTAGAGAGATCTTAAATGCTCTCACCAAACACACACACACACAAGGCAATTACGTGAGGCAATGGAGGTGTTAACTTATTGTGGTAATCATTTAACAATGTATACCTTTATCAAATCACCTTAAACTTACACAACATTATTTATGAATTATATCTCAGTGAAGCTGGAGAAATATTGAGAGACCACTCAGAATCATAATTATGTCTAAAATTTTAAAAAATAATACTAACTGTATATGTATTAGGCAGGTTCTCCAGAGAAACAGAACTAAGAATATATATAAAAAAAAACATTTAAAAAAAAGAATATATAAAATGACATAAACCAACTCCTGTTTCTCTATCTACCTACCTACCTATCTAGAAATATATAGATATCTATGTAGATATTTATTATAAGAGTGGGCTCATGTGATTTTGGAAGCCTTGAAGTCCCAGGGTATGTAGTCTGCAAGCTGGAGAACCAGGAAAGACCATGGTATGATTGAGTTCAAGTCCCATGGTGTAAATGGTGTAAATCTGAGCCCGAGGGCCTGAGAATTAGGGGTGAGACTAGGTGTAGGAGCAATGGCATGTATCCCACAAATCCCATTCTGAACCTGAACACCTGAGAAGCAGGAACACCGAGGTCGGAAGGCAGTAGAAGATGGATGTCTGAGCTCAAACCGGGCAGGTGAACTCCCTCTTCCTCATCCTTTTCTACTCAGGCCGTCAGCAGACTGGATGATGTCCACCCACACTGTTGAGGTCAATCTTCTTTACCTAGTCTACTGATACAGATGCTAATCTCTTCCAGAGACATGCACACACAAAAATAATGTTTTATTATCGGGCTGGGACCCCTTAGCTCAGTCAGGTCGACACATAAAATTATCATGTGTGCAAGGATGCGGGGGAATGGCTAAGTGGGAAGGTAAAATTGTATAGCTGATTTGGAAAACAGTTTGGTCATTCCTTAAAATGTTAAACATAGAATGACCATATGGTCCAACAATTGCATTCCTAAATATATACCCAAGAGAAATAAAAACCCATATCTATATCAAAACTTGTACACGAATTATGAATATTCATAGTGTCATTTTCCATAATAGCTTGAAAGTGGAAACAAACCAAATGCCCATCAGCCAAATGAATAGGTAAACAGAATGTGGCATATCTATAGAATATTATTTGACAATAGAAAGGAATGAAATTCGATATATACTAAAACATGGATGAACACTGAAAATATGATGCCAAATGAAAGAAGCCATTTACAAAAGATCACATTTTCCTTTCATATGAAATCTCCAGAATAGGCCAGTCCACACAGACAGAAAGTAGACTAGAAATTTCCAGGGACTGGAGAACAAAAAGGAATTGGAAAGTGACTGCTAATGAGTATAGGAATTTTTTGAGGGGTGATAAAATATTCTAGAATTTGATGATGGTAAGATTTAGTCAACTCTGTTAATATACTAAAAATCACGAATTGTTCCCTTTAAATGCTTGAACTTTATGGTATATAAATTTTATCTCAAAGTATTTAAAAAATATGTTCATTCCTCATTCAACCCTAGGAAGTAGGCATTACTAGTCTCCTTTACACATAAGTAGATGAGGACTCTTGAAAGTTACTTATCCACAATGCCAGAAACTGAGTTTCAGAGTGATGATGCATCTAAGTTGTCTAAGACTATTTTAAGACAATTGAGCAATGGTTGTCATTATTAATAGAATTAATTTCTGAATGAAAAAAATGAGGGGCCCCTGGGTGGCTCCGTCAGTTAAGCGTCTGCCTTTGGCTCAGGTCATGATCCCAGGGTCCTGGGATCTAGTTCCGCATCGGGCTCCTTGGTCAGCAGGGAGCCTGCTTCTCCCTCTGCCTGCCGCTCCCCCTGCTTGTGAACTCTCTCTCTCTCTCTCTCTCTCTGTCAAATACATAAATAAAATCTTTAAAAATGAGATAGAGAAAGGAAAAATGTTTTGAAAAAATGGAGAATTTATTTCAGTTAAAAAATGTTGCTATGCAATATGTAATTTAGAGGAAGCTGGGGTCAGGAAAGACTGTATCACTAATTTTCTAACTTGTATTCCTATATATTGTAATTAAGAAGGGAATCAATGATTTTTAAATGTTTGTTCCATAATCATGGTAAGATTACTACATAATGCACTTACCAGGTGCTGGGCATTATTCACAGCCTGGTATACATGTTTGAAGTACCTATAAAATCAACTTTATTATATCACGAAGAATGTGAATTTTTCACATGGAGAAATGTATAATGAAAAGCCTGTATGCCTTAAAAAATTTCATAACAAGAAAATGACAGAATTTTGAGCTCAAAGAGATTATATATATGTATATACTTAACAGTATTTACAGTGTTTTTGGTTGAGACAGAAAACTAAGATCCAAAAAGAAAAATAAAGAAAGGCTGTCATAATCAATTTCAGATAACAGATTTGTTTTTTGGCTCAACTAGACCTATAGGACTCTGTGATCTTGCTGGAACTGGTTTCTCTCTCTCCTTTTCTGGGCTCGGCTTTTAGAGTGGTGACTCCATTCTTAGGCAGGCTGTGTCTTCCTGTTCCCAGGTTGTTGGCCAGCAATGCAGGCAATCAATTCTTCCACATTCAACATGAGTGGAAAAGAGCAATCGTGATTCTAAGTACAAGCCTGGAGATTCATGCTGAGGGAAACATTTTGCTCCTACACCTACCATCCTGACCAGAGCTGTGAGGCTGGTGAACTGGCTTCTGTGGTCCTAAGTACCACTTCTCATGACAGGGAGAAGGAATGCCATGAAGATGTGGACCTTGGTCCAAAATCAGGGCTGTTTCCCCAAGAAAGAGAGCTGGATGTGGGATAGACAAACAACAAATGTTCACTGGGTTTTATTTTGAAAGTTGATGTTCAGAGAATTACAGATTTAGTGAGACACCCACAGCTGGATACTGCTGGGACAAGAATTTGAATATAGCACTTTTCACTCTGTGAGCTATTTCCTCTTAGTCCACATCTGTTCCTTAAAGGTATCAGGTATTTACTCCAGTGGCTGTGATAACGCAGAATGCTGAGGCAAACATCACACTAAGGTTAGATGATAGAATGGTGGTAAAAAGCAAGGTTTTTGGGGTCAGAACAAGTTGAGTGTGAACCACAGCTTTACCACATACTACTTTTGTGACCTCAAAAATGTGGGTTAGCCCCTGTAAGTTAATGTCATCTGAAAACTGTTATTTGATGCTTACGAAATTCCCAGAACTTGAGAAGTACTCAGTAAATGACTGTTTTTGTTAATACTTACATTTTCTTTCTCATTTCCAAAGTAGAATAATTTAATCTACCTGAAATATAAACATCCCTCCATCTTCTTTTCTCCCCTAACTTCCCCATAAGACTCTAACTAAAGCACCCCTCACAATATCTGGCTCACAGGAAGCACTGCGAGTTCTCACGGGGGGGTAATCTCTGTGTAACTGCCCCGTCAAGGAAAGGAATTAGACATATTTCTTGTTAAAGCCCACAGTAGCGATCTTATCATTCTGTTGGCCGTGACAGCCAGCCCTGGAATAAGATGTTCTAAAGGGAAGCTGTTCAAGAGTTTCTTTTAGAAGCAAGGTGACATCTGCCAAATTTAATGATCCATTTAGTATCATATGTAAGCCACATTTTTCCTGTAAAATCTGTTTGAAAGAGGAGATGTAATAGAAAATGCTTATCAAATACTGAACACAAAGTGCTGTGCTATGTGCAGAGAGGAATGGAGCAAAAGGAAGCTACTCTCTTACTTTAACAGACTTAACCATATGCAGATGGGAGGCGAGATGCATCTCTCAACATAATAGGGTCACATGATAAAATTGACAAAGTTGTTTAGGGGTCTTTGGAAATCCAGGAAAGCTTCATAGAAATGGTGATGTTTTTGTTAGGTTTTGTAGAATTTCAATCAGTCCAGGAGTGTAGAATGTTGAGGAAATTGTAGAAATACCATCCAAGTGCTTGAGCAATACCTAGATTAACTAGGAAATGAGATTGTCAAAACGCCCAGCAGTTTGGTGGCAGAGGAGTCTTGGGATAGACTCTGTTAATCTGTTTTGTTTTTATTAATACTTAAACATGTTTTCTCATTTCCAAAGTAGAATCATCTACTTAAATTAATGTACCTTAAACATTTATGGAGAAATTTTAATGATAGTGTATGTACAAACACCTGGCCTGGTCAGTTTGCCCATAGCAAATATTTAGTAAATAATGATTTTTAAAATTTAAAAATGTTTATGACAATTTGTGAAAAATATAAAGAACAACTAAAAAGAAATCTAGAAATAATATATATCATTCCACAGGGCCAAGAGAATTACTGGAAGAGTATGGTGAAGACATGTAGTGTGAATGAGGGGAACCTGTTAAAGAGTCATCCAAGGGGAAAATGAGAGCTGGTGGCAGGGGGAGGTGGCTTTGGATAATCCCAGGGACAGAGTATTGAGCCCCACTGCACCTGCAATACCCCACAGCCTGTTCTGGGTGGGCACATCAGAGACATTTAAAGGAACAAGGAAAGAAGAAGCAAATGATTTAGACTCTTCAGATTTTAAATTTTTTTTTAAGATTTTATTCATTTGACAGAGAGAGAGAGCTCAAGTTGGCAGAGAGGCAGGCAGAAGGAGAGGGAGTAGTGGAGCTCGCTACAGGGGCTCAATCCCTAGGCCCCGGGATCATGACCTGAGCCGAAGGTAGACACTTAACCGACTGAGCTACCCAGGCGCCCCTCGATTTTAATTTTTAAAAATCTTAAAGGCAGATGTATGTCCTTCTAAAAGGCTATCCCTTCCTCCTACTGTTGCCTCAAAGTGCCCCCCCCTTTTCACACTCTGCTTCCCAAATCAAACTGCACGTTTCAGGTAACTTTTTATTCCCTGAGCCGCTACTGTCCAGAATGCACATTTTTCTAAATTTCCTTCTGGTTCTCTCTACTCCATGCTTAGTTGCAGCTTCAGTGCTAGCCTGAGTTAAAGGTCCAGCCTTCCCGCTTGCTCAGGCAAGATTAGACATCAATTAGGTTATAATTGGATTATGTATTCCTCTGTGTGTGTGCGTGTGTGTGTGTGAGAGAGAGAGACCTACTGCAACTTTCAAAGTAAAATGCAAATATTAATTTTTTGAGACACTTTCCCAATCTCCCAGAAATGCCAGTTCTCCCTCCTCTGGATTCCACAAAACCTAGCTGATATCAATAACTAGCATTTACCATGTCGGTAGTATAGCTTGTTCAATCTATGTCTGTATTTCTCAAGGCATTGTGCACTGAAGGCAGGTGGCAGACCTCATTCATATCCCAGTTGTAATCAGAAAGTCTGGTATACAGCATCTCTGTAATTGCTGCTGGAATTGGGTGGGATTAAAGGCAGACTGAGGCACAATCTATCAATCTGGGTATTCCAGACATATCATCTCTTTAGGGAAATTTTCTTTACAGATAGTTTCAGAATTGTTAGCAGACATCATGAGAGGAGAAGGCATTGGATATCCTAAATAAAAGTAGAAAATCACATTGAGAATTTACTAGCCAATTAGAGAAAAAGAATGAGAGAACTGTGTCTTCTCTTAAAAGATAATAGCATTCTAGACTCAGTGACTGTCATTCCTGGTGAGACAGCAAAGCAGAAGGCAGAGATGATAATCCAAATGGCATGGAGAGATAAATTAAGTACAAGCAGGTGAGACCTGATGGAAGGAGAGCCTAAATAGAATTATCTGGCAAGTCATGTAAGCATGATCTAGTAGACACTAATCTCGGATGGGAATGACCTGGGAACCCCTAAAAAGGGGAGCAAAGCTTGAATTGCTGTTATAAAGAACATGATCTTGTGAATAGCATATTCCGTGGTTTTTGTGATTGCCCTTGATGAGTACAAAGTGGCCCTGGAGGTGATGGTAGCAAACGTTGTCAATTTCTGGCTTTAGAACCTCCAACCAATACACTTTTACTCTTAGTGTCTTATTCTTCCACCTGGGGTTATTTTCCTTTGGTTGCAGCCTTAGTGCCTCCTTCCACAGCCATCTGTTAGCCAGAGCTGAAGGAGGCCAGGCCCTTCTCTTATTTGTCGTCTTGCACAATCATACTACCTAACCCTGACCATACATTTTCTACCAGAGTTCTGAGCGCTTAGAGAATATTCTGGAGGGCCCGTTAATAGTAGCTGCAGTACAATCTTGGTATTGTCCTTCTGCTGAGTGTCCTGCCTATTTTCTAATACTTGTTTTCCTGCCCTCTTAGACCTACCAAAATCCTTGAGTCTAACAGTTCATTCATATACATATGATCTAAAGAGAGCCTGAAGAGTCTTCAGGGGCAGGCTAGACATTATAGTACTTCTAGAGGAGCTCAGGCTCCCTTGAAAAGCCTTTTTGACAATTAAAATTAAGACTAAAGTAGTGCCCAGAGGGGATAAATTCAGGCTGACAGCACAACATAGATAAGTAGGTAGGTAGGTAGGTAGGTAGGTAGGTAGGTAGGTAGGTAGATATAGATAGGCAATATACATGCATACATACATACATACATACATACATACACAAACATCTCTTATAAGATAGCAAGCATTGTTTCTGTTACTTGCAAGTAACCTGTCTCTCCAAGGTGTAATTTCCTGGTGGTTTTGGAGGCAGGACTTGAGTAAAGAAACTTGCAATAATTCCCCCCCGCCAAGTATTCTAAATTCTCTGTGCTTTTGATGCTGCTGCCTCAAAAATTACCCAAGAAATTTGGTCTGTTTTAATCTGTCACAGACTAGCAATTTTACAGTCTTAAAGGGATTCTCTTAGCTAATATCTTTTATTGAAAACAAAGATTCATTTCATTGGAGTCGTTATCTTGATCATTTCCTTGGTAAGAAATCCAACAACTGTTGTTCTCTACTGGTGTCTCAGATTACAATCTAAATGTAAGAGAAACAATGAGACAAATTAGCCATGAGTTGAATGTCTATTTATTCAGTTAGCAGTCTCTTCTGGAAAACATTTATGTTGCTTACATGTTTTATATTATTATAAAATATTGAATAATGAACGACTTTTTGCCTGGTGCTTTTTTTTTCTTATATTATTTTTAGGTTCATTCTTAAGAAATGGTTAACACTGAATTACAGTGCAATAAGAATCTTAAGATAGTCAAATATATTGTCAAATTATTTCCCAGGGGGTTATACAAATTTATTTTCTTTTTAGCAGTGTTTAAAAAAATACCCTTTCATTATACTTTCACTTTCCTTCTCTTACTAAGTCCTTCATATTCTCCTTAATTTTTTTAAAAAACAAATTTGATTCATAAAAATGTTATCTCTTATAAATTTGAATTATGTTGATTACTAATGAGGTTGTCAACCACCATAATTTCTTCTGTGATAATGGTTGATTAATGACCTTAAGCCACTAATATAATGTTCCCTTTTTTGGGGGGGGCTATAATTAGTCTCTTGAAATTTTGTCATCATCCCTATCAATCTGCCACCATCAACCAGTCATCATGTATACCTGATTCCAGAAATCATCTGCTCTATAAGTTGTGCTGTCAGCCTGAACTTTTCCCCTCAGGGCACTTCAGTCTTGATTTTAATTGTCAGAAAGGCTTTTCAAGGGAGCCTGAGCTCCACTAGGAGGTGCCGTGTCCTCTAGTCTGCCCTGCAGACCTATCAGGCTCTCTTCACATCAATTTCAGAGATGTCCTGCATCAAAGAACAATGCCCCTCAAATTTATTTAATCACAGAATTGTTCATAATGTTGTCACTGTTACTATTTCATAGAGCTAGTATTCCTTAGAATTATAACCCATGTTAAGAGTTGTTTAATAGCATCTGGAGAAATTATTTAACTCAGAACTTTGTGTAGTGAATGTGAACATTTCTTTGAGAATAACCGACCTACATTTTGGGGTGAGCTTTATGTACAATGTGCTATTACTTTAGGAAGCAATTTTCCTGAACTCTAGTGATACACTGATCTATTTACAATGACCTTTCATTCCTAATCCCACCTTACACAGGAAGTGATGGAAATCTTTCCATTAATTACATCTGATTCTGGTCTTCTATGGATCTCCTCTTCCTCTCTCTCTCTCTTCTCCTTCCACCTCCTCCTCCTCTCCTTCCCTCTTCTTCTCCCAGGTCCCCTCTTCCCCCCTCCTATACCTTTTTCCTCCCTCCTCCTTATAGTAAATGTCCAAGTTGTTCTGATTCCCATTCATATGTTCAGACACTGTCTTTCTCTACATCTGCACTGTGCTGTCAATTTCTTATTAGTTACCATTTACAGGCTTTCTTGGTGTTTATTTACCGTCACTGAAAATTCACCTTACTCAGTGCTAGTCTAACCCAGTGGCATTCTGAAGGAGGTTTGTTCTTTCTAATATGCTTTGCCGAGTGTTTGCTACTAATTATGGGCACTTATATCCATCTGGAATGATTTCACGCAGTATTTGCTGCAGTCTCAGCTGCACTCCCTAATCCAAGCACTTTGCTCCCTGCCCTGGCTGTAGCAGCTCAGTAGTGTGTCTCCTACACATCATTTGAAGAGATTAAAACATTTTGGAAGATTAAAAAGCGTATTTAAAATGTTAATTACCTGTCAATTTTTCCAAAATCCTCTCTTCCTGCATGTTTTAATCCTGATTTTATACTCACCAAAATGGAGAATAATTTAAGCATATGGAAGCAGTAGAACACATATGGATTTTTTTTTCAATCAACCAGCAAACCCCATATTTTAGGAGAATCCTAAACTCTGTAGGTTTTAGTTTATGCTTCGGTCTCAGTGACCTAAGAATATATGGCATATGGAGAATTGCATTTTTTATATTTACAAAGCACTTGCACATCCATTGCTTCCTTTTATTCTTAAACTAATGTAGTGAAAAGGCAGACGTAATTACAGATGGAGAAACCGAGGTTTAGAAGTGCCACAGTGCAGGTATGTCCACAGTGACGGGTATAAATGAGAGCCCCGGGACTAAAACATGTCTGTTGAATTGTGTTTCATGCTTCTTTTCCCTCTCTAATACTCTACCAAATAAAAAGTGAAAAAAAAAATCTCAGTGTTGACCGTAAGGAGAATAGTATTAGAAGACTCTTTCCCTTGTTCTTGTCTAATCAGCCAAGTACAGGTGCACACTGCATGAGCAGATGGAAATGCAATTAAGACAGATGTGATGACAGTTCATTCACAGACTCTGATGCTTTAGAACCCCAGTGCTAGTCTAAAAGCACAGCTCACAGCAGGCACAGCACAAGAAGAAGCAAATGTGGGCATAAGATTCGTGTGAGCTGCAGGTCTTTCCAAATTTTGAAAGTGAAATGGCACTAGTGATTTTTAAATCCTACCTCTATCCGTAAGTCCTTCCAGTAGTGCATATGTTTTACGTTGTTGAGCATCATTAGAAGAATATAAAGGCGGGATCGTGGACCACGTATACACTCTAAGCCCAGCCTAAGATCAATCAGAACGAGGGAGTGACCAAGTCTGGTTTTCAGAGTGTGAGCTGTTGGGTCCATGCTGTGTGAAGAGCCTAAATTTGTGCTTTGGCCAGTCAATTACTGTTGTTTATCTCCTTCCTCCCTCAGGAAAACCCTTTGGCCTTAGGCATTACTTTCAACATTAAAAATTGCTAAGTCGTCCTTCTAGTTGTAAATTGCAGGCAAATGTATCAAAATAAACATCCTCATGGGTCAAAGGTGGCAAAGCTGCAGCCACTTTGGTGTCACGTTTGGGGTCGTATTCTCCACCTTCTTATTATTTGGGACACAGTTGCAAGAAGGTGAAGACTAGCACAGAGCCTGTGCTCAGGTAAAGAGCTTGACCCACCTGTACCTCATTAGAACCGTGTAGCATTGGGCAAGTCTCTTGACCTTCTGAGTGTCAGGTAGGTTTACTTGTTTGTTAAATAAGAACACCTTGCTAGCTACCTCACAGGGTTGGCAGGAAGCTTGTATAAGAGAATAACTGTGAAAGTTTAACTGTTTTGTATAAGAGAATAACTGAAAAAATAACTGTGAAAGTTTGACTGTTTTCTTCTGGAGCATTTGCACTCTAACACCTGCCAGGGATTAATAATAATAATTAATAATAGAAATAATAATAATAGAAAGACCAACCTGCAGATATTGCAGAAGAGCATTAGCAATGGGAGGGCATAAGATAAGACAGAGAGATCCCCCCCCCAAGTTAAAATCTAGCCATCTTCCTCTAATTCTGCAGTGGTTTTAAAGTTTAATGTGTGTTAAGACTCTTCTGGGGATAATGCTAAAATGTGGGTTCCTGGGCCATGTTACCAGAGACTCTGATTCACCAAGTCTGGACAGGAACCAGGATTCTGATTTAATATTAAATAGCTAAGGTAATTCTGAAGGTGATTTGAAGACTCCAGTGTGAGAAATCTGAAATAAATCCTTCATCTCTGGTGCTGACTTTCCCACCAGATCAGTCACAAGTGGCTTGGGAACAAGGACCAAAATTCATATGGTAATTTCTGCAGGCTCAGAGTTGGAGCGGGCAGTAGGTGGACTAATGCTGTCAGCTGAAAACGGTGCTTCTCATGTGTTCTCCTAGTTAACCAGGCAAATGTGGCAAAGATCAACAGTTCTCCAGCAATAGCTGTTCTCTGTGTTCTGAAACAATAGTCCATTTTCATTTAAGCAAACTGATACCCAGAATAAACATTTCCCAGCTTCCTTTGCAGCTTGCTGGGGCCATGTGCCTAATTTCTGTGCATTGTTCTATGAACAGAAGAGATGTGGGCACCTTTCAGATTGTATCCATAAAGGAAGAGCTTTTACTCTCCTCTTTTTCTTTCCCTCTTCTTGGATGGTGGAATGTGGATATAGAGGTGAGGACCAAACAGGCAAGGGCAACACCAGGGAGGTGATAACACATCTAGTGAGAAGGAGTCTGGCTCTCACCACCTTCAAAGAATAGAGTCACAACATTTTGACTTTATCTCAGAAATGTCAGAGAAAGAGAGAGATTTCTATCCTATTTAAGATTCTACTGTTCTGAATGTCTTTCACACAGAACTAAACCCAGTTTGTTCTAACTAATAAAAGTATCAAATACACTGAACATTATATCAGAAATTAATGGCGTACTATACATTGGTGAACTGAATTTAAAATTTTTAAAAAGTATCAGATACACAGCCAGGATTGGGACAGTGCAATGTTGTAGTGTGAAGTGCACAGCCTCTCTGTGACGAAATGGGCATCCAGCACCAGGAAGCTAGTAGAAGAACCACAAGAGATAAATACGCATGTGAGATGCATGGTGAAATGCCTGCAGCTTTGTACGTGAACGGTTCTGTATTTATTTGTATTATTAATGAGTTATTTATAAATCATTAGTTGTGATGGTAAGCCATCGACTCTGTGATAAAGATAATTCCATGCTAAGATTGATAGAGGGACTTAGGGGAAAAAAAAAATCTACCTCCAATTCTAAGCTTTAAGAGAGACTCAAGTGAACTCCAGGCCAAAAATCCTTGAGTGGAGAACACGAGCCGAGTGTGCATTTGGCATCAGAACCCTGATGAGCTGGGGAGGAAGCATAATTGCCAGTCACATGGGCAGTGTTGAGTTCCAAGGCCCTTACACCATACCAAGGAGTGCCTGTGAAGGTGGGTTGTAGTAAGGTTATTTAGATGACTGATTTATTATTCATGAGGTGTAGACAGTGGAAGGTTTATGTTAAAGGCTTTTTGAATCATATTCATGAAAAACAGGCCCGTCACAGAACTGCAGCCAGAAAGATTTGTGGGAGTGCTTTTACCGTATTGGAGAGGGCTGCTTAGCAATGATATTGGAGCGGCATATGCAGGTAGCCATGTGCTAGTCAGATCATCTGTAATAGTTAAAATCACTCAGGGGGTGGTGGTGGTGGTGGTGGTGAAGGAATCGGAGCAGTTCCCTTCAAACCTTTGTAAGTGACATGAACTAGACAAGACTTTATGTACCCGTGAGCGTACAACCAGGAATGGAATACCCGTTAGACTGATCTGTATAAACCTCTGGTAAACAGTGCTTCTCAGCCCTGAGTGAGCGGCAGAATAGCCAGGGCCCACCCTCAGGCTTCTGACTGGGTAAGTTAGGGACAGTTTGGGGCCTACGGATTTATATTTCTAGTAAATACTCAGGTGAATCTTGTGTTGCTGGTCCAGAAAACATATTTTCAGATCCACTGGCTTATTGGAAGTTCCTGGTCGAGTATGGTACATAGACAACCCATTTATTTCTGTGTCGATATCAAGGTTGTTAGGGTTCCCTTCATTCTCTGTACATATAGAAGTTAGATTGTGAAATCATAGATGGTGAACACGACATCTTGTTTGTTATGGTAACTCAGACTTTGTCCAGTGCTGGGCCTTTCTTAGCTGCTTCATGTTTTTGTTTTGTTTTGTTTTGTTTTTGTTTTTGTCTTTGAAAAGAAGTTTCCCTGCCTTCCTTCTCCCTCACTTTGGTACCATCCTAGGCAGCAATATGTTCTTCCAGATGTATCCATGTGTGGAAAGTGCTTTGTACAGCATGGCAATCACTGCTTCACAGGAGAGAATTTTTCCTAAGCCGAGTTGTTAGATACTTTGAGGTGGGAGACAGAGATACGGTTTTTATAAGCCTGAGCCATAGATAGAGGAGAGCCGATGGAGGTCAAAACCCGGATGTGAATCTTGGCTTTGTTTCTTGTTTGCCACCTGAACTTAAGAGATTCACCTAATCTAAGTTTCGTGACTTTACTGTTACATGGGTTTAATCCTTTGGCAGACTCATACCGTCCGTTGTGATATGTCCAGTCTTTAATGAGTTAATGCATTTCAATGTGTTAATGCATTTAAAGTTCAATTACATTGCTTTTCAATTAACTGAGATATTTTGGTGATAGTTTAAGGGAACTAAAAGTTATTCTTGGATAAAGATATTTAGCAATAATGAAAAGAAGGGGCTGAGTATTAGCAAAAAAAAAAAAAAAATAGGGTTAGAACATGTATCTTAGCAAGAGCAGTCTATGCAATGGGAAAAAAAATAATGCTTGATCTCTGACATCTCTGTGGCCAGAATGGGTGAGTCTTGTGTAAGGGGAACCAATAGCATGCTTTTGCATGAGCTCTTCAAGGCCAAAACTGAGGCACTTGACTCTGTAGTTGGGAGAAAAATGAGGAGTAACTAGAAAAAGTTGAAAGTAACTTGATTTTAAAACCGAATGCTTCAAATATTCAGAAAAAGATAAATAGTATTTACCCAAAATACATATTCACTTTTGCTGGGACCACTCTATTAGAAGCAGGAGTCAAACCTTTGAGTCGTAAAACAAAAGTAGTCACTTAAAATTCCAATGTAAATATAAACTAAAGTGGAAAAAATGTTTGCTGACATGAATGATATCTACAATAAAGCAAAGTGCTTCTACAGGCATATTGGAAGTTCAGTGAGCAGTTTTTATGAAAAGTTTGTAAAGACTACAGAAGATAAATAAAATCAATTGTATACATTTTACTTATTTAAAATGAGTATATTTGTGAAAATATGTCAAGTTGAAGAATTATTAATATTCTCTTTTTAATGTGCTTGTTATTTTTTAGTTACTTTAGCAAACAATAGAAAGGATATTTACAGCTTAATTTGTGATCTCTGTTTTACAGTCCATTATTTCAGTAAATCTTAAGTTCTTAATTATTAAACTGCTACTTTAGGACCTTTCAAAGAGCTCTCTGTGACTAAAGCCACTTAATCAAAGTTAAAGTAGTTTTATTATAAAGCTGTTTTTAAAAAATATTTTTATTAACATCCGTCTCTTTATGCAATCATACTGATATTATTCCTTAATAAACATATATTTTACAGGGGAGATCCAATATACTTGGTTTAAATGCTAAATATACCAATTACCTCGGTAGTCTATTATTTCGTAGATTTAAGGACAGATATTGTTTTGTTTTTAATAGTTTTGAACAGGTTTGTTTATTTATTTTAGTAATTTTATATTTTCGAGTAGTTTTAAGATTATATCAAAACGGAGTGGAAAGTACACAGTGCCCGTACACACTATGTCCTCATAGATCCACGGTCTCCTTCACTGTCAACATCCTACACTAAAGTGGTACATTTGTTGAAAGTGATGAACTTGCATTGACCCTCATTATCATCCAAAGGCCATAGCTTACATTAGGGTTCACTCATGTTGTACGTTCTATGGATATTGACAAATGTATAATAGAATGTATCCACCATTATGGTCTCATAGAGATTAGCTTCATTGCCCTAAAAATCCTTTGAGGTCTATCTATTCATCTCCTTCATTTGAGCCCCTAGCAAACAATGAACTTTTTTCTGTCTCCACAATTTTTTTTCTTTTTCAGAATATTGTAATGTTGGAATCTTATCGTATATAGCCTTTTCAGATTGACTCCTTATACTTAGTGATGTGCATTTAAGTTGACTTTTGTTTTTCATGGCCTGATAGCTTTTCTTTTTTAGTGCTGAATAATACTCCATTTTCTGGATATAATGCAGTTTATTCATTGATTCACCTACTGAAGAACACCTGGTCACTTCCAAGTTTTGCAATTATGATGCTATAAGCATCCTTGGGCAGGTCTTATGTGAATGTAAATTTTGAACTTCTTTGAGTAAATACAAAGCCCATTATTGCTGGATCATATGGTAAGAGCATATGGAGTTTTATAAGAAACTGCCAAACCGTCTTCCAAAGTGGCTGTACCATTTTGTAATCTCACCAGCAGTAAATGAGAAGCCCTGTTGTTCCATATCCTTAAAGCACTTGGTGTTGTCAGTGTTGTGAATTTTTGTCATACTAATAGGTGTGTAGTGGTATCTCGTTGCTGTTTTAGTTTTCAATTCCCTAATGACACATCATGTGGAGCACCCAATGCTGTATGTTAACACCTTTCTGTACCCACCATACGTGGTTTACAGGAACACTTGTTTAAAATTTGAAGAACAAATGAATAAATGACAGAATGAATGAAATCAAAACCAGAGTTCTGGCTTTAACGGTGAAATTTCTCCTACCATTAGAGGCCAAACCTGAAATGGAGAGAGGCAACTTTGCCATGAAATCCTTTAGCATCATTATATGAGCAGCTGCCTCCTCCATAGCATTCAGAAGGCACTCTAAACACAGATGTTTCCTCCAAGATCAAAATACTCATTCACATGCAAAAAATTCATAGTGACATAATTTCCTTTCGAAGGCGAAAGTCTACAGCACCACCAGTCACTCTTCTCTCAGCATGCCCAATCACTTGGAGTGCAGTTGCTGTAGCAGGATTATTAAGTTTTAAATAACTAGGAAAGGATACTGGCAAAATACTTGCTATTTAAGGTTTATGAGCACACTTTCAGATATGACTGAGCAAATTTGTGCTTAAGAAAATGGCGGCAGCAGATGCATTTGGCCCTAAATAAAGCATGTTTGGTTTAAGCATCAAACTTTCTTCAGGAATTTCTGTTGATGTGTCTGAACTTCTTTAGGTTAATAGAAAACCCTAAGCAGTTATTAATTGTTGCCAGCAGTGTTAGCCAGGCTCAACCATGGTTTGTGCAGATATCCAGAAGAAACAATCTAAGCAGTGCTAAGATCTTAGTGCAGCTCAGTTTGTTCTGTTCACTAAGTCAGGTAGAATCCAGATTTTCTGTAACAAAGACTGTAACTTCTACAGCGGGGAATGATAGGAATCATACAGTTCCCTCAGAACCGGCATTTGAATCAGTGCACATGAGGCCCAACTATGGCTATAGACTCCCAGAGTAGAAATTCTGTTTTTAGTTTTGCATATACCTATGAAATAGACACATCTACCTAATGTTTGAAAGAAAGGAAAACTTCCCATCTTCAGTATTTCTCCTGATGTACCTATATTAAACACTTGGGCTTTCTATCTGTAAATACCTTTTTTTTCCGTCCTTATTCCAGAAGCCACAATTCAAACTTTATTTTTGTGGGGAGGGGAGCTTAATATAGTTCTTAACCTATAACATGCTGGACCTCATGGGAGAATTATGCTTTTCATACGTTGTAGACTGTCCCATATAAAATTGCATAGTAGTTTTAGACAAAAGCCTTTTAATTAAAACCTTCCTAGCCAAACATATTCTTATTTAAGAAATATGACTGCTGTTTTTTGTTTGTTTGTTTGTTAGCCAGATCCAAAATTGAGTCCAGGTCTAAGGATTATTATGACTCAGCTATGGATATGAAAGAAACATGTAATTTGAGAATTATCAGAATACAAATAAATGAAATCCATCCCTTATATATCTCTCTATGACATAACTACAGGCTTTGAGTTTAATATCCAGTACAAACTTTATTAGGTTCATACTCTATAAAGAGGATTTTATCTGACGTTGAAGAAGAAAATGACACCCCCCCCAAAAAAAACAAAAAAACCTCAGCACTTGAAAAGAAAAAGGATGCATTTATAGTCATTGAAATAATTTAAAATAAAAATAAAGCTATTCGGGGTGGCGGGGGGTGGGGAACTCTTGTCTGGAAAAATTATGTCTCAGCATAATCTGAGGATTTAACTTAGAATTTCATACAAATAAAAAGGTGTGAGTGAATGTGTTTTGTGTGTGTGTGAGAGAGAGAAAGTGTGTGTGTGTGTGTGTGTGTGTGTGTGTGTGTGTGTGGTTAAGAGACATGGATGAAAGATTGACAGTCTGAAATATGTGTCTAATAGGAGTTCTTGAAAAAGAATAGAGAGAATAATACAGGTGCAACATTAAGTCCGAACATGTATTTTGTAACGAAGACAACCATATGTATTGGGTAACCTACCTACATTGTGGCAGAATGGGAAGAGTCAAGAAGGCTCTGAGGTTCTTAGAGTGAACAGTCAGAAAGATGACATTAACTAAGAAGGGGAAGACTGTAGGTGAAGGAGGATGGGAAGAAGATGGCACTAGTTTGGGATACCTGAGATTTGAGATGACTACATGTGATGGGTGAGGTAGCGATGGGAGTTGAGAAGAGATGTCAAGCCAGGAGATAAAATTTGGTAAACCTTGCCAAAGACTGTGTTTAAAGCCATAATCTGATCATGAATGAGATTATCGAGGTAGTGAGGGCAAAGAGAAAATGTGGAAGTACTCAGCCGTGAGTTACTCCAGAGTTGAGATGTCAGAGAAGCACTGGGGGTTGGCAAAAAGCCATTGAGGGAGAATTTTAGAAAGGAAGTGGGGGGGAGAAAATGCAAGAGCGAGGCGTTTCATAAAAGAAGTGGGAAAAAAAAAACCCAACTATTTAAAGGAGAGGGAATGATCGACTGTCAAATGCTGGTAATATAACAAGAAAAACAAGAACCAAGAATTGTCCAATGGA